>NW_024885344.1:13163006-13227717 GCF_019232065.1 Centrocercus urophasianus
AAAAAAAAAAAAAAAAAAAAAAAAAAAAAAAAAGATATATTTCACACATTAGCAAACCCATTAGAATCCCAAAAAAAGAGAAAGCACTCTTAGTTTGGAACAAAAGTAATTGCCTTCAGGAAAAGCAACTTACTGTTAATTCAAGATAAAAATCACACTACTGGAGGTGAGCCAGTTCATTTTTTCCACAAGACTGAACTCAAGATGACAGAAGAATCCCAGGGCTTTGCAGAGGAGGGACAAAAGCCATCAGCTCTGGTTTCCTGAGTGGCAGCACTGATATTCCCCACTCCACACCTCTGCTTGCCACCACTGATATCATGGCTGCAGGAATTAATGTGCTAGGACAATCATTACATTTTTCACTATTTGGTAGCTAACCACATCCATTTTTACTCAGTGCAACATCTGGATAAAATATATAGAAGCAAAAATACATGAAAGCAAAAATATATAGAGACAAAAAACATTTCTTCACCTCCATCCATACAGTAGATGTTATGAAAAACAAGAAAATGCCCAGGTTACAAACAGTTATGTACTTCCAGTTTAACTGTTAGCCTTTACAGGGATAAGTCAAGACACAGAAAGAAGAGTGGAAGCAAATTCAAGGGCTTCTTGATAAGAGAAATTGAGGACTCTCTTAACTCTTAATAGTCATGTACTGCTTAGTCCCCAATCAACAGCTGCAGTTTGTTAATCTTCACACCACTCACCACATCTAGTTCACTTACAGCGCCAATACGCAATCACGACAGCCAATCCTATGGCCTAGCAAGCAGCTGGAAACTGTGATGGAAATGGAAAAGAGATTACAGTTTGCAAAAAATGGATAGCATAGCACAGCATACCACAGCAAAGCATAGCATAGCTTGTGGCAGTACTGAATAGCAACACTGAGCATGACATGCCACATTTCATTAATTAGCTTTTCAGAAATTCGAAGTAGCCAGCCTTACATACAAATGATCTCAGCTCTTTTTAATAAAATAAACAGCCCCAAAACAGAGAGGTTAATCCTCGTGTTTACTTCATCAGGACATGAGAAGTGCCCAAAATATGTTATCTGTCAATTAACACTCACATCAATCTTTGAATTTCCACCTCTCCACCAAAATCTGCAGCTGAACAGAGTAAAATCAGCATCAGCCTATGTGAACCAGTGTATTACAGCAATTTCAGCCTCTCTTTGCTATACAGTCTGAAGATGGCATACGTTTTGAGACTTCTCTATAATCTATACTACAGTGGCACACCAATGAGATGGAGTAATACCTCAGGTCTGCAGAAGAACTTTAAAGAATATTGAAGGGAAATAAGGGAGACCATTAGGTAATTTTAGATCCTCTCTCTCAAATTCAGATAAACACAGAGTTTCTTGATTTTTATTTACTTCTGTGTCTGGAGTTAGACGCTGCCCAGCCCAGTTCTCATGAAAACACAATGCACTTCAAAAAAAAGTCACTACCCATACTAAATGACACCCCCCACCCCCCGAAAAAAGCATGACAAATTCCTTTAAATTATTTCCATATGATCTAAGATTCTATAAATAAAACAAGAGTGAGACTTTTGGGGTTTTGTTCTCATTTTTTGCTTTTTTGTTGTTTGTTTTTTAATATTTGAGAAAGCATTTTAAGAGCAAGCAGAAAGATAGGTTGCCCCACTATAATCAGTGGAACAAATATTTATAGATCGGTATTTTGACTATAAATTAACCCCTCTCCCCTGCAACTGAGGGCAACTCCTTCAACAAAGACCATTATTGAGATTCCCCATGAACATTTCCAATAGGACGGAAGAATACATTCAAACTGGTCAAGGTAGGTTTTAGACAATTCTCAGTCAGCTTTGAAACAAAAAGATTTCTACTTGCTACATCCAACAAATGAGGGGGAGAAGACTTTTCACACAGCTGCAAACATTTGAATTCTACTGCACACCAAGCCCTACAGTTTATCAGATTCACAGTATATGAATTGTATTATTTTCTGGAAATTACTAACAGCTGAAGGCATATACACATAACCAGATGTTTTCTTTTTCCTAAGAAAGACACTATAGATGAGAACAATATATATGTATGTTTTGTAATACTGGACAGAAACTGGCAAACTGCACAGAATGTGTACACAAATGGTCCTAAAGACATAAATGATAAAAAGCAAGAGAGGGCAAAGGCCCTGCCATGTATATATATTTTTTGGCCAAAATACTTCTCTAGAGGTGTAATGTGTCCAGAGTGAAGAGTGCAATTTAGACCAAGAATGTTAGTCACACATGGTTTATCATCAGTGAGTGCAACACCACCAGCCCAACGCCTAAGAAAAAATCATTTTTCTTCAACAAAATAACCCCAAGCTTCAGATCTGCATCAGTTTAAGGTCATTTGATTCCTGAAGGCATGTGCCTATCACAGGGGAATATCTGGAAGGCTCCTCTATTTCTGTAAGTCATCATGGCAATAGCACTGTCTCAGAACATTTCCTCATTACTGGCAAGACAGTCCCATGCTGGGCAGGCGGGCAGTGAGCACATAAAGAGCAAGGTCATATCTAAAATTCCAGTGCACTTTTCTACATCCTAAAGAAGTCCATCCTGAAGAAGTCATTGCACTAAAAATCCGTGAAGGAGACTTTAAGACTAAGTGGGACTTGCATCAGTTGTGACTTTCCAACAGTTGTTGTGGATTCAATTTGCTAACCTGTCTGAAGTAATATCTGTGAATCTTATAAAATAGCAGCCATAAAGAAGAAATGACTATGGAGAAAAAACTTTATTGCTGGCATTACTGGGAGTACTAGGGCAGCATGCATCTGGACATCCTAGTCACCATACAACACCATCTCCAAAGTTCAGGAGGTAGAAAGGCCCAGACTTGATCAAATCTGCCATCGTGCAGATAAATAGGAACCCCACCAATACTTCCACAGTATTTCCCAAAGCGCAATACAGACCTTAACTCTTCAAAAATGTTTTCCAACTGAATGTCACAATCAGCCACATAAGCCAAAAATGGTTATATAAAGTTTATACAATGGTTCAGAAAGAGATTCAAGCTTATACAATTTATACAGTGAAGCATGAAAAGAAAGGACAGGCTCCAGCATCATCTGCTTTTAGCCTGGGAGGTTTTGGGAAAAGGCCTATATGCAGAGGAGTAAACCTGTATTGCATTTGCCATGTGCCAAAAATATATATAAATACAAACACCAGAACCAAGGGGGTAGCACCACATTCTGGCAATCACATAATTCCAGCACAGAACCACTAGAAGTTCACTAATGTACTTAGCGAGAAAAGCCAAGACGTACCAGAGGCAACCAGTTTAAACTTATGTGTCTATCCTGGACAAAGAGGAAGGACAAGAAATCTTGGTTTATATTTTCCTACCAGAAATAGAAGTTCAGAAAATCTCCCCCCTCATACACTCTGAAGGTCAAACCAAATGACGTAATGATCTGCTATGGCCTTAAACAGGTTTTACAGATTATATGTAGAGATTTAAAAATAGATATTATTTTTAAATAATAAAATTCTCTTGAAATGGAGTGTCTGGTACAATAAGCCTTCATTCACCAGCTAAGATCTAGACAAGCTATCACAATACAAATAGGTAGATGCTCTGAAACTGTAATTTCATCCCGCTGACTCCCTCTGCCTGAAATGCAAACAACACGTATTATCTCCCACACAGTCTGCATCAGCCAGGAGCAGAACTGCAGGAGAGCATGCAGATGGATGGCATGCATACATTGGAGACACCATACCAGGTTCAGGCACGAGATATGGTTTAGCTATGGCTGTGAGGACCTCTGTCCTCAGCCATAAGCACAGAGACAACAGCATCCCACACAGCTTAGCCTGCTTCTTCCGCTGGAGGAAAACAGTTAAAATCAGCTTGGGCATACCTGGTCTGTCTTGACATCTCTGCTGTAGGGCCTCCACTGAGTGACTTCATTCAAAGCCTGTTCCCATGCAGTAATGGCCAGAGATCACTGCCCAGGTTCAGGATGAATGATCTGAATTCATTAAGTGTACCAAATTATACACTACATTTTTGTGCAATTTCCAAGTGGAAGGCCAAACAAGAAGTACGGGAGGAAGGTGCTATCGTCACCAGCTACACGGCTGTTCAACTGGTCACAAGTACAGCATAACGTAGCATGGCTCACCAATTTGTATGGATGGCCTGTAAGCCTACTGGAAATCACTTAATTTCATGTGTAAATGCAAGAATCAGATTTCTTTGCCTTTGCATACGTTTTGACAATGGTGATTTCATTTCATGTATTACGATAATTCATTAAGCACCATCAAAATCAGCACAAAATCTCTCATAATTGCAGTCCAGTAATACAAGATCTTACACTGAAGCACATCATTAATTCCTTGACGGTTAGGGAACGAGCCAAACACTTTGTGCAAATGAAGGATTAGCAAGGTTTTAACACATACATCTCCTCGCACTTCAATAGTGAAGGAATGAACCTTATTAAAAAAGAATTTCATATTAGACTTTAAAATGATGGCCCCTTAGGCAGGTTTTCTGTACTTCAAAAGACCGCTATTATTCTACTACATGTTATGGTCCAAGATAACAGAAGAAATTCCCATAAAATTGCCATACTACAGTATGCAGGGCGCATGAAATAGTTATTCTTTCCTACAGCCCTCAGAAAAAGAAAAAAAAAAGAAAAAAAAAAGAAAAAAAATAGAATCTTGTTCAAAATGGGAAGTCGCCACTCTCTCGCAATGAAGAGAGAACAACCTCTATGTACAAGGACTTTGCAGCTGTAAAGGTTAGTGCCTTTTCTTCTTGCTCTTTAAAGGTGTTCAAAGTTGTCTACAAATGTGTTTATAAGGAATCAGAAAAAGTCCAAGTCAGTTCCCTTCTCTGCTTCATTTCTGGTTTAGGAGTTCTTGTAGCACAGTCACTACGAAGTGATGCTGCCCATCATCCAGAGTGATATGATCTCTTTAATGTGTTCACTCATTCAGGTCTTCATAACTGGAGCTGATACAGAAACTACTGGGAAACATCTCTAGCAATTTAAATAAGCACTGTGTTATATGCTAAGATACAACACTTATTTCAGAGTTTGATGGCCCTACCAGGTGAAGTAGAACTCATTAAAAATACCCAAAATATGTAGGAACAATATTAAATTAAGATCTCATAATCAGCAATTAAGAATGCTGAAAAAGCTCACATAATGTGTGGTTTTTCCAAACTTTTTCCATCTTATCTTAAATTTGGTTTTTCCAGAAGTTTTTCCAAACTTTTCCATCTTATCTTAAATGTTTATAGTAAAAAGAACAGAGATGTTTTCTTCAAAGCACAGAGCAGAACGAATCCTACCAACATTCCAGCAGCATGAGATTATTCCTATAATGTGACCAAGTAACTCACTCAGATCTTCAGGATTATTAAAAAAAAAAAAAAAAAAAAAAAAAAAAAAAATGTTCCCCCTCAGTGTTTTTTTGCTATTATTCTGTTTTTTCTTATCCTTACTCCTTCAGACAGAAGTGACTGGGAGATTTTATCATCAGCTCAGCAAAACAGAACTCCCCTGCATTTGCTTTCTTTTAGATTCAAGCTTTACAATTAAACCGTGCATTAGAGCAATACCTAATAATTTTCCACCCGACTAAAACTGATTGGACTTCTAAGGTTTCAGTTCAATTTTTCCCCTCTCTCATTTTACTAACTAGAAGAAAAATGCATCTACCTTCAAGCCTGTTGGAATCAATCTTCTCTTTCTCACAATTTATAAGTCAGAGGCTTAAAAAGTGCTCATATCCTCTTTTACCAAGCTGGTTATGTGAGATAAGCACAAGTACATTAATAAAAATAGCTCAGCATTAAGTCATGGATGTTTTACAAAAGTAAACCTAAAAAAAACCCCTAAAGGGTAATTGTGATTTATACCATTTCTCTTTCCCTGTACTACCAGATATCAATCATCTATAAAAGATCCCTTCTTTTACATACAAACGTCAAGAATTGCCACTGCTGCTGGCTCATTTCTAATCAGCTCAGCACCACAGAGCACAGACCCCCCAGTCAGCCCTCGGACTGGCAAACACTGTCACACTGCACAACAGGCATCGATCTTTCTCAATTACAGACTTGAACATTTCTCCTCCCTTTTCAAAGAAGCCCTTTACCGATACCCCACAGCTGGAAGCTCAACTTCTCCCATTTCAGCTCTCCTATCAGCTGTACCTCAGCAGCACCTGCACCGCTGCTTTTACTAACGTCAGTGTCCATTCTTCAGCTTGTTTCCCTATGAGAGGAACATCATACACAGCGTGAAGAGATGATGTCAGAGAGCGGGGAAAACTTGCAAGATTTCATGAAAAATGTGTTCCGCAATGCAAACTTGATTGAAAGAGGAAATATGTGAAGTGGTGCCCTACACACTAACTTTGGGGTGGGCTACTTTGTCAAGTGTTTTAAATTGCTCATTTCCTGCACAGTACAATGGAAATGGAATAACTCTCAGGATTCCAATAATGATACAAAACTACCAGTAAGGCACAGTTAATACAACCACTAGCATTGACACTTTTATTACTGCAATTACTATGAAGCAGCTGGTGCTAATAATAATAATACTTAGCATTTATATGGTGCTTTACATCTTCAAAGGCTGTATAAACATTCACTAATTAAGTCTCCCAGTACCCCGGAGAGACAGATACATTTTCAGTTTTATAAATAAGAAAATTGAGGCAGAGAGACAAAATTACTGTCTTCAACACTGAGATCTTGAGACGAATTTTAGAAATGGGAGTGGACATTTCCATGAACAAAAAGAACTTTCTGACTTTAGGAGTACTGCTTAGAATTCACAAAGAATATGATGGGACATAATCCTTCACGCTCTTCACATCCAAAAAGTAAGAAAACATTTTCACAGGGAAGGTGTGCTTCACTGCTGCCAGCTGCTCAAAGCTAATTGCCACCATAGAGCACAAAGCACTGAACTAAACAGGCCAGTAGCATCATCAGATTTACCCAATCCTCAGCTGGAAGACAAAATCTCTCTGAAGATTCAAACTGTTGATAAACTGCACAGAAGTGCAACTTCTGTCAACATCAACATTGGTCCCTAAAAGCAACTCACTTCAAAAGCAACTCCCCAAAAGTGGCTGCATCTTGCACTGCCACAATTTAAGAAACAGATGAACATATCTTTTTTCTTGCATGTCAACATAAAATAAAGAATGAATGACTTTTCTAAACTCTTAGTAGAAATGAACAAATGCCACAGCTTACAAAGGCACTTCTAAGTACATCTTACATTCATATTCAATGAGACACTGATTGAACAGATTCTTGGTGTATGCATTAGACACCTCAATCACACACAGAAAACAAATGCCTACACACACTTCAACACCTCCTATTCAGGTCTTGAGCTCTAGAGCAGCTTGAAGTGAACTTAAAATTATTGTCTAGATAAAATGCAGTAATGTATTAAAGAACACATTACTTTTAAAGCCATATCCTAGGAAGACTTAATTATACATGTAATTCTGAATATAAACTACCCCTCTGAGATCAGTGCATCTGAAATGCATTTCAGAAGACACTGGTATAAAGACTGATGACACGAATATACGTGAGGAAAAAGGATGGTTTGTGTGAAAGGAATGGCTTTGAAGCAAGGAGTGGTAGGAAGTAACTGTGTGAAGCTGAACATGACGTACAATGAACAACCGAAAAGTAAAATAAAAAGGGTAGGGACAGCTTATGGAATAAATAAAGAAGCAAGAAAAAATAACTTAGATTAAAGTTATAGCAAGGTGCAAAAACAAGATGGACCACAGTGGTGAAACATGGCTTGAGCAACCAGAAAGGAAAGGAAAACACTAAGAGCTAAACCAAGCACCAGGCTGAGCTGGATAAAGAATATGGACCAAAGCAGAAGGCAAGGTACAAGATGCATCATTGCTTTAACACAGGAACAGTAACAGAAGGAAAACAGTAACCACAACAGAGACGCTGTTTGTTTCTCAACAGTAGGACACTCATCACGCAGGTGATTTAACCACTGGACACTTAGGTGCAAAGTCCAGATACCTCACTCGGTCGTGCCCTCTGTGGGACAGCAGTTAGCGCAGATTTATTAGCTATAAGGAAATCTGCAGCTGAAGTAGGAGCAGAATGCACCACCCTACCTCTGCCTTGCCCTCTGCCTTAACCCCTGGACAATTCTCTGTCCCTAAATACAGGAAGAGGAAGAAATAAAAGAGATGAAACACTATGCTAAGGTTGTGAAAGGATTGCAAAGCAATAAATAACAATAGACATGGGGAAGACATAAGGAATCCCACAATGGGAAAAGCAAGCCTGAGACAACACTAAAATGAAAATAGAAAAGCATGAATTTAAATACAGTCTGCCTCCAAACTCTGACAGAAACACACGCATATTTACATACCCAACAGCAGGCAATCAGGCACTCAGAGGCTTCTTAAAGCATGTTGTTCAAGGCTGTAAATTACTTCAGAAGCCTATCTATATGTGGCTGACTTTTCCATTTTAAAAATGGCACAGAACACCATTGGGCTGTACTTTGATGCAACTTGATTATTGCAAGCTCCTTACAACATAACTCACAAAACTCATGTTTCATCACATTGCCCTTGTCACGTTGCTGTATGCATTGAGTGACACTTGGCACAAGTCTTGTATCCCTGCACTAGGTGTAACAGAACTGCACATCCACAGTGTTTTTGTGGTGAAGATCCTGAGACCTTCAAAGGCACTGAACTCGTGCTGAATGTCTGGATCAACCAGATATCTAGCTCCCTGAAACACTGAGGTAAATCCCTAATCAATTAGAAGAAGAATGATTTCTCAAGACCAGTCACTTCAAATTATATTTTACATGAAACAAACCAAAGGGTGACATTGGAAGAAGAAAGAATACATCAGAGCTATGAGAAGAGTTGTGCATGTTCGCAAGAAGAGCACTCGGATGTAAAGCTCCCTCAGATACCCCAGAACAAAACAAAATGCTCATGACCCAAGGTTCATGTGGAAGACAAACCACTATGAGCATTAAGTGGACAAATCAGAATACCTTCGAATTCCACTTGCAGTAAAAGTATACTGAGATACTCTTGTATCACACTTTGCATCTGCAAGTATTAAAGAGCAGACCTAACCAATCTCGTGTATTTCTCCTGTTTTTTAGATCAAGTTTTAAGCAGCTAATCTGTGAGGTATGTTACGTATCGTTTCCCTTTCCTAATGGCTCTGGACTATATTAATGAAGAGTGAAAAAGCGCTGTTAACATCTGATTTTCAGCTTCTCTTTGCAGGTGAGCCAATTTCTGGAAGGCAAGGGGGAGGAAAAGGGAGCGCTGATGGGAGAAGCAGCAAGCCTAGTGCCTGCTTTACTACTTGGCCAAATCCTTAAAAGTGCTTTTACATGCAGGAGCAGAAATCAAAGTAATACACAAATCCCCATGAGTCATCCCTTTATTTTCCAGATTACAAAAAAAAATCCTGAGCTACAGACATTAAGGCTTACAGTGATACTCCTGTAGTAAGTGAAATCTGAAACATTTAGGGGCTCCAGTAAATTTCACCTCCCTGCCCAAGAACCAGCTATGGCAGCTTCACCATTAAGCCAGCTGAACATGGCTGCTCTGTGCCCATGGGATGCTAAAAAGAAGTTGTATGTTTCCCTACCTGCAGTGATAACCTACAAAATCTGCACAATCTATAAATAGTAACATTTTGGATTATTGAAAGACAAATCCTCCCTCTTACAGAAAACTAGTACCTTTTGGAAAAGAAGAAAAAAAGGACAAACTATGTGTACAAGAATTACTCGAAGTTACTGTACATCTGCAACACCTACGCCGAATAGATATCATTCCTAAAAAGTGTTTTCTAAATATGATGCTGAAATACTCAAAGGTTTAACAGCATTCCAGGAAAACAGGTTCATCATTTCACAATGCCTGGTTTTATTAGAGAATACAGCAATTTCCAAGCGTGGTTGAAATGCCAACCTGAGCAAGGCTTTAAGAACAAGTATAACCAATGCCCGCTGTCATACTGTTAGTAATGAAGATGCCCATTATGCATCAGAACACTGCACAACTGAAAACCCTTCAGAAATGCACGAATTAAGGCAAAATGTACAAATCCCACTTTAAATGCCCATCGTGAACCTTTGAAGTTAGAGACATCTGCTAACTCTGTCCATCCAAAATGCAAAAGATTGCTAGAGACTATTCAGAAAACGACAGAGGTAATAAATGCAAACAAAGTAATTTGTAATTTGCTATTTCCACATCAGATCTTGTTCCCGTGGAGAGTCACAGCATGAGTAGCTTTAATTGCATAGATAGCGGCACAAGGAGGGAAGGGAAGAAAGGACAGACTGTGTTCAACTAGTAGAATGCAAGGCCTTGGGTTGGCTCATATTGAAAAATTTTACTATAAATGACATTAGTGAATAAAATCAAAGGCATATGTCAGTGAGTGTGGGCTCAGCGATGCAGCTCAAAATGAAACCCAGCCCTCCAAAGCTAATGCTAATGATGCTTGCATTTTTAACTGACTCATTTTTTATCCTCTCAAAGTCCACAATGTGCTATTGGAAAAAGAAAGAGACATAAAACAGATGTGAAGGTTGCTTCTTCCTGCACCCCCACAGTCTTTCCAAGAAACTTCTGAGTAACCTTGCATGGGAACAAGCACAATAACACAGAACCACAAAAGCACTAAACCCTACAACAGACACCTCCTCTTATCTTACTGCTTCAGTGAATCCAGAGGTCTGCTTTGTAAACACTTGTGCTAAGCCTTTGTCACATGCAGACCGAGCAGTCTCACTGAGATGAAACTTAACTGTGTTTGTAAGTTCATACGTATGCAGAACGGTGAGAGATGGAGCAGACCATGACTCTCATGACTGTAGTAATAGCAGGAGTTCCCAGAAAGAAAAAAAAACAAGAAAAAAAAAGTAAAAACTCAAACAGCAACAGTCATCCAGCTTGACATCCAAGACTGGAAATTGACAATTCCAGGTATCAAGATTAAATCATTACACGTACAAATCCTGTGTTGGATGAATAAATCAATGGATGAATCTAACTCTGGAACTGAGATAAAATGGCACCAGTCATGGACCTCAGCAAAAGCAGGAATTCTAGTTTCTGCTGATGCAAAGCATTTAATGCTGAGAAAAGCTAGAGAACTAATTCTGAAAACAAATTAGCCTCTTCATACTTCTTTTTTTTTTTTTTTTTTTTTTTTTACCATGAGTATTCTGTATCTATAGCCACACTCTTAGTTTAGTTACCAGGGGTATTTTTAGTGATGTTCAGTTTCACTGCATGTTCAGTAAGTGCTGCCCTAGCTCTGGCAAAGGGGTATTTCAGGCATCAGGCTGCTTCCTGAACCACAAAGCAAATACAGAGGCTTCAAATCATCCCAAAGCCATACAGTTGCGATGTGTTGACAAGCCTCCCTGGGAACCCAGCTCAAGACTAGAATAATGAAACCCCTGACACTCCATGGACACAGAAAACACAGAACCAGATGCTCTGAAATTTAAAAAAAAAAAAAAAAAAAAAAAAAAAAAAACCACCCAAAACACACCTAGAAAAATCTTGATTTCAAAGGCAGTATGTGAATCAAATCTATCCATATGCGGAAGACACACAAGCAAAGAATCTTCTGATTCTCTTCCAATAGAGGTATCAGGATTGGGTTGTGTTTTCTGTACCAACAACTGCACAGCAGTGAGGAATTAAATGCCTTTATTTGCTGGCTACCAGCCACAAAGTAGAGAATCATAGAATCGTCACAGAATCATAGAATGGCCTGGGTTGAAAAGGACCACAATGATCACCTAGTTTCAACCCCCCTGCTACGTGCAGAGCCACCAACCACCAGACCAGGCTGCCCAGAGCCACATCCAGCCTGGCCTTGAATGCCTCCAGGGGTGGGACATGCACAGCCTCCTTGGGCAACCTGTTCCAGTGCTCCACCACCCTCTGGAAGGTTCTGCAGTGCTCCAGTTTGGAGGGGTCATGGACCAACCAAATGCTCTGTTTTACTGCCTGGTGTGGACAAGTGCCGCTTCTTCAGGGAAATGTCTCACCTTTGATCAGTCATTCACTAGAAGACAATGCTGATATGGCAATTATAGTCAGCAACGTAAGAGATGCAAGTGTTAAACACTGAAATCAAATTTAATAAGCACTTCACTAGCGCAGCCTTCACTGTGCGGTCTTCAGCTATGGTAGTGAGACAACAGAAGACTCGGAGAGCAAAGTTCTTATATATTTGATCTACTTTGACCCTCAGGGCACCAATTATTCACCTTCATATGTTTAGGTTTTAATAAGTTTTCACCCACAGGGGAAAAAAATATAGCAGTTAATGTGAGTGACTTGCCATTAACGGCTGGAATATAGACAGAAAGAAAATCAATCGTATTTCATGAATTCAGTTGTCACCAAGTGCAAAGTGTTTTTTCAGGTTGTGTGTTTCACAGCAAAAGTGTCTGTAGATCAATCTTGGGCTCTGTATTATCGCTATGTACAGACAGGCACCTATCGGGTGTTCTTCCCTGTGGGGCTGCTGCCTCCTTCCAATCATACCTAATGGGATGTTCTGAGTGCTTTCAAAATTATACACAATCAAAAACATTTATTCTGAGCTATAAGAGCGCAAAACTCAATACTGCAACCATTACGAGTATGTGACAATACAAGTGGTGTCCAAAGCCAATTGTATTTCCACAGCCTCTCCCTGACAAAGCAGCCCCACTCAGCTCCAGCAAACCTTTGAGCACAGTATCTCATTACCTGGAGGTACCCTTATGCTAATAATAACACTGCACTTGGGAGCTGTGAATCAAGCTGAGAAATGCTGCATCTTCTGCACATCCTGGGAACCTCATAAACTCTTTTGCAGCCCTCACCACACACTGAAAGGAGCGAGCAGCCCGCATTAGGGATGGTCTCGGAGGCAACCACTCTACAGAATTTCCAGTGGTACTCTGTGGAACGGGGACTGCTCACACAATGCTGATTCAGTGTCTCCAGTTGCTAACAACAAAAATGGTCACACTGAGGCTCTTCCATGTAAGCAATTTTTGTAGCTGACATAGCCATTGCACAGTCACAAACGAGAAGAAAGATGGTTAATAGGAAGGGAAGAGGACCCTATTTCTGATGACAAAAGGAAGGAGAGGCCATGCTAAAACACAGACTACACTGCAACGAAACCTGAGATCCATCATTTGGTTAATATTTCAGCAGACACAACCCAGCGGAGTAATATTTTTATCTTCAGTACTTCACTTGAAGTAAGCAGATTCCACCAACGGTCGTACTGCTGCATGTCTGTACCTTGGAGGGGTACAGGAGCCACGAGTCAATGCAAAGCATGCTTTTGGGGTATGAGTGTTGGTTCTCAAACAACATCCTTACGAAAAACTTGCTCTGCCCTTCTATTGCCTGCTGCTACTTGGCCCTACAGAGGTTAAAGGGGCTAGTAGCATCTTAAATCATTCAACGAAATGCCAGAAAACCTGTTTTATACCGCGTGCCCAGGTCACCCTCAGTGCACAACGCGACCATACAGGAGAGCGCGTCATGGCGGTGAGAAGGGTAGGAGGAGGAAGAATGACAGGGAAAGTTCGCAGCTAGCAGCAACAGGGGAAGGAAGGCAGCAGGGCAGCGCACCCGGGAAACACGGGCATACGAAGGGATTATCGCACCCGCCAGCTGCTCCTCGCCAGCTCCCAGCAACGCTGACTGGGAAGCCAGCTTAAAGGGCGGAAAACAACGACACGGGAGCAGGAGAGACAGCCCGGCCACCTGGGAGCAGGTGGGGAGGGAGGCGACGAGCGCCGGGGACACGGGAGCCCCGCACTGGGCGCTCGGGCAAGGTGCGAGGTGCGGCGGCACACACTCAGACGGAAGGGCTGCAGCCCCAACGCCGTCCCCAGCCGCGGAGCCCCGAACGCACCGGGGGAGTTTTCCAGCGGCTCCTGCCCGAGCAGCCCCATCCTCTTCCAGGTGGCTGAATGCAGAGCAGCTCGCCGCGTTACGAAGCCGGGCGGGATTTCAGGACCGCAGCGTGACCGTGGGGCGAGGAGACCCGAGGGAATCCCGCCTCGGCAAGCCCTTACCTTGCGGGCGTTCTCCTCTCGCGCGGAGGAACGGGGCGCGCCGGTGGCCGAGAGCGCGGCGGGGCGCGGTGCGGGGCTCGGAGCGCGGCTCTCCCCGCGGGGCCGAGCGCGGGGCTCGGCGCTCCCAACAAAGTGCCTGAGCAGCGCGGGCGGGCGCCGGGCAGCGAGAACAGCCGCTGAGCGGAACGGAGCCGAGCTCCCTCTGCCGGCCCGCCCCGCCCCGGCCACAATCCCTGCCCCAGCCCGCGGCCGGGGCGGGCCGTTTGCGGAGCTCGGCCGTCGGCCAGCTGCGTTCTCCTGTTGCGGCGTGCAGGTCGCCCGCAGGATGCCGAGGTACTGAAAGCAGTCCCCTGGAGCCGGCCTGCGGTAGGCGGCTTGTTTCCAGTCATCCGAAGCGTTCGTCAAAATCTCCACAAAGCCTCATACAAAACCTACCAAGATTCCGAAGCAAGGAAGTCGATGTATCTACACCGCCTGCGGAGCGAGTCGGCTACGAGAGCAACACTCTGTCGTCCTCGCTCGGGATCCTGGATGAAATCTCCCGGCTGTCGATGCTGTTTCCATTTGGTTGCTCGTGCCCCTAGCCTGACAGCTCACACGTGGCTGTCGCTGTGTTCGTGGGACAACCCCGCACACACGCTCCGGGTGTGCTGACAGGGGGCTGAAGTGCTGCCCACACTGGTGGCTTCTGTAGAGAGTCACTGATGCTCCTACAGTCAGGCTGTTCCCCGAGAATCTCTTTTCACTGAGTTCCCATTAAAAGTTTCTGTCTTTTGTGACGCTGCAGAAAAGCTAGGAAAGAAATCCTGCAGCAGCATCTGACTGACAAAAAGAACCCCCCTTCACAAGGTCTCATGAGACTTCATTTAGAATGCTAAATCCAGATGTGGAGTTCTCAGAATGGGAGAAACGTGGACCTGTTGGAGCACATCCAGAGGAGGGCCACAAAAATGATCCCAGGGATGGAACACCTCCCTTCCGAGGACAGGCTGACAGAACATGGAGAAGGGAAGGCTCTGGAGAGACCTGAGAGTGCTCTTTCATTACCTAAAGGAGAGCTACATAAAAGAAGAGGACAGACGCTTAAGCAGAGTCTATTGTGATAGAACAAGGGTTAAGTGGTTTCAAACTGAAGGAGGAGAGATTAAAATTGGATATGAGGAAGAAGTATTTTACAGTAAGGGTGGTGAGCAGGCTGCCCAGAGAGATGGTGGATGCCCCATACCTGGAGACACCCAAGGTCAGGCTGGATGTAGCTCTGATCTACCTGTGGGTGTCACTGTTCATTGCAGGAGAGTTGGACCAGGTGGCCTTTAAGGATCCCTTCCAACTCAATTATTAACTTAATTATATGATTCTGATTTTATGACAGGCAATAAGAACCTCCCTTTGTGTGTGGTAGCAAGCTAACTTTGAGATTGGGTTCCTGGTTCTTGATACAGTAGAATCGACAATCCTGAAAGACTTACAAACCTGTATGAGATTCCTCACAAAGTACACAGCTAAGAAGAGCATCAATCTTTGAATGTCTAAAGCATGCAAACATCGCAGCATGACTGAGCGCAGTTACCCAAACACAGCAATGAATCTTTTCTGCTACAAAGTTTCTCTGATTCCAGGCCCTCTCTAAACAACCCGAGCAGCTGTGTTCTGCAGTTCCCACTCCAGGAAATGGGATTTGGCAGCTCCATGCTCTCCATAGCACTCCGTAAGTCACCTGCACTGGCACTGAAGGCAGAACCATTGTTGCTTTCTCCTTTTCCCTTTGCAAGGGTCCAGGAAGCAGGGAAGAGAACAAACTCCTGTGAAATAATGGGGTTAGGAGGGAGGATGAGATTAAAGCTGCCTTTGTGTACCTAAACAGGCATGAAAGGCGCTGATACCATCCGCTTATCTTGCTAACAGGAAGCTTGTTTCCAACAAACCTTAAAACCTGAAGGAATCAGGTTGTGGAACAATCACCTTGGTCATTCCTGGGGTTGGATGCTTACAGGAGCACTGACATCTACACCAACGTTCCCAAACCATTCATACCAATTGCCACTCACAACCTATGTAGGTAAGCAGTAGTAGTAATTTACATAGAAATGTGCTTACCCAATGAGATGGAATATGACAGATGCTAATAAGAATAGGAATGGGGGCCTTTTCCATCCTTGACAATGACAGACAGTGCCTCTCTTTCCCCCATTCCATCTGGCACAGCAGCCCAAGACCCCTGCTCCGTTTGGCAAAGGGCAGGAGACAAATGCAAAAGGCTACCGTGGGCCCATTCGCTTTGCTTCTTTTTGTTTTTGTTTCAGAAGAGAGTATTTACCAAGAACATAATTAAAAAAATAAAAAAAGAAAAAAAAAAAAAAAGAAAAAAAAGAAAAAAAAAAACAGAAACTGGAAAGTGAGGCATGAAGGGTGGAAAGAGAAACCAGACAAATTACTGGGAGTAGATATAAAGATTTGCAGAATTCTGCTTCTGTACCTTCAGAGAACTTGTGCTTTATCACTCCTCTTCTGGGTCATCATTAGGATATACTGAAAACAGGCAGCATTTGGATGATGTAGTATGGGCTGCAGCAAGCCCCGGGATCTGTAGTTAAGCTTCTGATGCTGGAATTTCCACTGCCATTGAAAACAGACACTGTTGTGTCCATAGGTTTCGGGAGATAAGTACACAGAGCAAGCCTCATACTTCTTTCAGTTCTAAGGCACACATCTACAGTGAGAGATGGCCGAATAGTTCCTGATTTGAGATCCTAAAAAGTGAGTTTAATCCACAGTAATGCACAGCACGAGGGAGAAACAAAGGAGAGTGGCATTGGCCTGTGCTCCTCCCCTCTTTGTGCTGCTGAAAAAAGCAGCCTGAAAGAGAAACGAGAAATCTCAAGTCAGGAAGCTGCTTCATTTGCTGCTTAGGTAAAACTACAGAAAACTTTTTTCATTAAGGCTAAACTTAGTGCCATCTAGAATGCAATGCAGGCTGGAAGAGCTGTAGAATAAATGCAGAGTCTTCCAGACCCAACATTGCTCACAGTCTGTTAGGGACTTTCCTTGGGGTGTGCCTGTTTTTAAAATAATGTGTCCTTTGTGCCGTAACAATATTTTTACGGCTGCAGTAAATCTATAAATAGGAGCAGTAAATCTGTGAATAATGCAACGACCTCAAATCTGTTGAGATAGATTTGGCCTAAGCGTGCCGGGGGGGAATCTGTAAACTTCTGCATAAATTAAAAACATAAGTTTTGCTATCCAAAAATTAACTTTGGGCAAACACCCTCATACGTGGGAAAACGGAATCTCAAGTAAAAAGATTAAAATGTGCTCCTCCCTCCTGATGAGCTGCGAAGCATTCAGAACTGGTTAACTTGTTCCTTTGTTGGAGGTCCTGTGCTTTGCTCATTACAACAGCCCAGAGCTGCAGCCAGGTCTGACGCCTTGACACCAGAGAAGGCACGGCCATTGGCTTGCAGTCCTGGTGGCACCTGCAGCCCAGGTCAGAGGCTGTTCAGTAATCCCCCCTGGGCGTCCTGTTTTCCATTGTGCCTAGTGCACAATTTGCATCACTACATACACACTGTCTGTATTGGTTCTTTAGTCTAGCTGCCAGGGGCTATCGGATTTTTCCTTGTTCCTAATTATAATATATCCTTGAGAGACATTATTTGAGTAAACTGACCAGGATATACAAGCCCACTATTTATTGTCCCATTTGAGTCCAAATTTCCTCAAACCCAAGCTGTCATAATGTATGGCTTGCAAACTTGCTATCCAGTTGTTTCTAATTTCTAATACATCAACTGCAACACCAGTAAACTCATGACTGGGATTAAAGTTGAAAATGTGAGGACAAAAAGCCTGCGTAAAGACAGGGTGTCTGGGGTGTTGTGAGTTACCTGACTCTCATTTCTCCATTATTCCCTGTGGATCATATGTAGCAAGTAAAGCAATATGGAGAAGACTTCTTTCATCCCACTGAAGGCACGGGGACTGCTGCCATTTGCTTCAGGAGGAGTAAAGGCAGCACTGAGTCCTTCGTTTGGGTTTGGAAGGCAGGGACTCTGTCCTAAAAGCAACCTAAAGCCATGTGGACTCTTTTTACACATTCATTGAGCTAAATTTTGATCTCTCCCCCTCTCAAGAGCTACACTGTTTTACAGATGAGGCTATAATTGAATTTAAGCAAATAAACCACAGGTTACAAAGCAAACTTCAACACTGCTATGCATCCTGATGCCTCCATATTCCTAACTGAGGGAGACAAAAGTGAAATATGATGCAGAGTATCAATCTCTTTTATATTTATTCTTTGTAAGGAAGCATGACAGATGTTTTTTTGTTACAATTGTGTGTTTATTGGGAGAGAGGTAGAGCGTGAAACCTCAGATATGTCACTTTCCTCACGTCTCATATTCATGAGAAAAGAAAGAAGGCAGGCAGAAGGAAATATATACAGCTGAAAATGCTTACTTGATCTATTTTGTCAGAATTCATAGAAGTTTCTGGGTTTCATTTCAAGGTCTTGGACATCCACTTCTATAGTGGAGGAGGGGGAACAATGTTTAACTATGCCACTCATTCCAGACCTTCTTGAATTCTTGAGTCTAGTGCCTAAAATCAAGGCACTTCTTCAAGAATCATGAGGGCTGGGGAAAAAAAAAAAAAAAAAAAAGTGCTGATATAATTTTATTTGCCTTTTGGGTCTGAAGATTTTCTATTTCCCAGCAGAAGTATGTCAGAGGAAAATACTTTGGGTTTTTTTTTTTTTTTTTTTTCCTAACAAATGACAACATTTTGGTGCATTCACAGGTCTACAGCCAATTAAGCTTTTGAGAAATACATATCAAATACAACTACAACAAAACTAAAAGTGCTAGACTAGCCAGAATTTCTTTGTATTATTATTGTTCATTAAATCTTCCTGTTCTTGCACTGAATTTTAACTTTGAAAATAGTAATCATGGTTCCCATTTTTAAGGACAGAATGGCCCAGTTCAGCTGTCTAGTTTGCTTAGCGAATGGGTAGGGCATCTGAAATTCTGCATTTGCCTGAGTGTGAAAAAAAATCCCCATCATTTCAACACACAGTTGCTTACTTCTGGTTGCATAATTATTTCACTAGCTGAGGAAAGCAAACAATAAAGTTGACAGTAATTTTTGGTCATATTGTTCATAGAATCTCAGAATGGCTTGGATTGGAAGACAATTTAAATATCGTATAGTTCCACACTTTGCCATGAGTAGGGCTGCCACCCAGCAGCTCAGGCTGCCCAGGGCCCCATCCAACCTGGCCTTGCTTGCCTCCAGGGGACCCACAGCTTCTCTGGGCAGATGTGTCAGGGCCTCACCGCCCTCTGAGTAAAGAATTTCCTCCTGACATCTAATCTAAATCTCCCCTCTGGTCATTTCATGGCCCTCCTCTGGGTGCACTCCAAGAGCTCTGCATCCTTCTTGTACTGGGCTCTCCAGATCTGGATGCAATATTCCAGATGGGGCCTCACAGTACAAGGGGACAATCACCTCCCTCAGCCTGCTGGCCGCAGTTCTTTCCACAGATCTTGAATTCATCTACCAACACGAACGATTCTGGAGAGACAAGCTTAATTGCACAGAAGGAATAGCCAAAGCTTAGCTGATAACTAAAAACTTCACAGTTATATTCTGAAACCTGGATGAGTTTGTTTTTATTAAAGCCTAAAAGCATAGAGTTTACAAGATTTGCCAAGTGATCCTGGGAGCTCAGAAGTGAAAATAGCAACTAATAGATATGAAGGAACCGTTTGTGTGTGTACGGATATATTTGTGAATACTCATGAATACCCGATGAGTTTTGGATGGAAAAGCAAGACCTGTTACCTCTGGTCACACTGCACTGGCAGTGAGAGGTTAGGAAGCAGTGAAAAGCTGCACCCCGTGCGTGTGGATATAGGCCACATATAGGAAAGCCAATCTGCCAGCGCAGTGCTCTGTCCATTGCAGTTCCTTATACAAAAATGACGAGAATGTCTCTGATATTAATTTAGCAGGAGCAGTCTTAGGAGTTATGACTGAGAAAGTTATGACACAATGAAAGGCTGCCTTTAGAGTCACAAATGTAACCAGATTAAACAAGGTTATTCTTTCCAAACGAAGGTGTTGGTGAGATTTCCATATAGTTTTCAAGATACATGGATGTGATGTTATGTTCAAGTGCATAATTGTTTAGATTTTTGAGAGATATGGCAAATTTGCATTGTGGCATTACTTGAAGCAATAATTTTGCCTTAAGGCACTCCAAACTATGTGATTTCTAGCGTTTCAAACACAAATACTACTAAATCAAAGCAAGCTTTCTGTGAGCTTATAACAAGAAAAGTCAGGGAAGTCTACTAATTAAAAGAGAGTCTAAATCTCACCTTTATTACAATAATTAGTGAGCCAGTAATGGATTCCGTACTGAGGGGGTCACAACTGTTTGCTCGCATATGCTGGGCAGAGGAAGCCTCCTATCTTAGTAGACCTCAGACATGCTCTTAGCAAAGGGGTGGACCTATAGGTTCCCTGTGCCATCTGACAGTGAGCAAGCAGTTTGACGGCTGCTGTTGGACACCGAATGAACACCTGTTGAGGAAAAACAACCAGCCCCATAAAACTCATAAGGTGGACTTCTTCAAGTTTACTAGCACACTGTGCAATTGTATAAAACAAAGTGATGACATAAGTACAACCAAACAAAAACATACTCTATAAAGGCAGTTTCAATCATTGGGGTTGATTTTTTCTTGAGCTGTATGCATCTTACAGAAAGCACTACACAGCAACAGATGAAAAACCGAGAGAACAGAATATAAATGTTGTGTCAGTCAATACATTTCTTAATTCTGGAACACGTATTTTGGAAACCAGAGATTATTTTCTAGTTTAATTGACTCAGATGTTTATCCCATAGTCCTCTACTGTCATATTTCAAAAGAAAACCTAGAGTTTACCTCTTCAAGACCAAAAGATGCTAATGTGGATAAAATCATCAATGATGTGTCATGAACACCTTGCAAAACTGACTCCCTTCCACTCCTCCCCCAACAGCAGTGGAGGCTCTCTCTTGCTGTGACTCCATACACAAAGTGCAAGGGGGTGCCAAGTGGGAAGTATATGGGGGAAAGCTGTAGTGCCAGGCTGCAGACAAGGGGAAGGTCATCAGAAATGCTCCTGTCCAGCTTAGTATGCTGCTACACCCCCTCCTCCTCATCCCATCAGCATCCAAAGTGGGAGAAACCTGAGATGCCTTCCCTCGTGACCCTTCACAGGGGTGCTTTTCAATGAGCTGAAAGAAGAAATCGAGCTTACACACAATCATAGTCATCTTGTTTATTTACAGAACCATTTTTCCCCCACATCTTTTGTGGTTTTGGCTTTGAAAAGGGTGAGATTTTCAATGCAGAGATTTGTCCTCACTTCTGTATACATACAGTGCCTAGCACAGCCAGGGTGCCATTCTAAGAAGAGATTCTGTATCCTTCCCAAACAGATTTAATAACAAAAATGTCAGCCCTTCCTTTCTGCATTATCCTATGTCAAAAGAATAAGCAGTCGTTTGGCCTAGAGAAGAATTTCTTCCTCCTCCAAGCCAGCAGAATTCACTGCTCTGAAAGGGCAGAGACACCCAGACTGTTGTTGAATTTAAAGAAGGGGGGTTGAATAGTCTTGATCAGGCTGTGCCTGTGCCTGGTGCAGCTGTATGGGAACAAAAGGGGAAACTGAGAATGACAGAAACACTTAGAACATAACACAGATTACTTAACCCCTGAAGTGAACACACTAAGTAGTGGGAACACTCTCTTGATACAAATATTCTTGGGCTATAAGAAAAAGAGGAAGAGGAGGAATTGATTTAATCCTAGAGTAAAACAAAAAAAGAAACAGTTACTGTAAATAAATGAGAAGATAATTTGGAAGACTCCCTGAAGGGACCAAAAGAGCTTTCAGATTCACAATAGATGACAGAGATTTACAAAATGCATTATTACTAGCCTATCTGGTAACAGAGACTTATATCAGTAAATCACAGAGCATTTGAGATTTAGGAGATCTGGAAAAGAGAAAGAAAAAGGAAAGAAAAAGAAGAAGAAGAAGAAGAAGAAGAAGAAGAAAGACAAGCCATTTCAGTTTTTTCCCTTGCATATAAAACTTGGGGGGAGTATTTGTTTTTGATAGAGATGACGAAAGTGAACCTTGGATGTCTGGAACATCCCTCCTTCTTGGTTTGAAAACAAAAACGAAGCCAAAACAAATGATATCCTCGGTGGGACTTCCACCCTAAGATCTCAGATCTCTTTTGAAAATAGAAATGCTAAAGTACTCATATCTCTGAACTTCTGTTTGAAAAAACTCTTTCTTTTATCATAACATGAAGGTTATTCCTAAAGTGTTTTGATAACAGTTGTAAAAATTCTTTCACTGCCTTCTTTTTAAGTATACTCACGTGTTATGCAAGCTGTAGGCAATGGTAACAAGCTTGTTGTAAGAGTTCTCCTAAAGTTCACTCAAAATAGAGGCTCCATGACAGTTTAAAACAGTGTAGTATCTGCATTAAAAGATAAACTTTCTTTTTAAAATGTGTATATATGCTTGTCATGGTCAAATGGAATAAGGGCAAATAAGAAAATCTCAGATTTCTTTTCAGTTCACATCAACACAGACCTATAGTGCCGGTCCATCACAAGGCAGTGCAAGGAGGAAGGCTCTGATTTTGTACGTCCACCCACAGGAGGCGGTCTCACACTTGGAAGTAGAGTGGCCAACATAACATTTCCTTGTTTCTCTGCCTCCAAACTCTACCCCATCCTCTGGAGAAAGTGAATTGTTACAGGGAAGAGAGTGACATTCTCTGAAGACTTATTCAGCAGTAGTTACAAAACACTCCAAAATCCCAAGATGAGAATTGCGATAAAGCTGAATTCAACGTACGCTGAAGCCCAAAAGTATGTTTCCAATTTATAGGACATTATAGCAGGCCTATATACACTGCAAAATTACTACTGAATTTTACAGATTAAGTGACTGTTGCAACAGATAAATCAGGACATACACAGTGCTCTCAAACTAGAATTAATTATCTTTCCATGTGCTTTTGTTCTGCATTATTCCAAAGACATTCTTGTTATCCTCATCTACGTTATACGCTGTTCAATTTTCAGCATGAAGACTTCAACAATTCACAACAAGTCAGAAACAATCGATTGAGCTGCTGTCTCCGTGAGAATGGGGTGAGTGGCAAAGACTGTTTTTCAGTACTGAGTTGGACATAACATATATAACATCTGACAGCAGCTCCAATCAAATCTCTGTAGTACAGGCAGACAATACTCCCCCAGTGTCAGGCTCTGGAAGCTGAGGGCAATTTTCAATTAGCTTTTCTCATTTCTCAAGTAGATGCTGCCTCAGTTTCGAAGGACTCCAAAAGCTCGGGGATAAATGAAAAATTATTGTGTTTCATCTAATACTCTTCTCTCTCAGGTAGAGCACAGAGAGACAGTTTGACAGCTTTGTTCTTTGGTAGGCAGACAGACAGACATGTCACATTACCTAATCCTATAGGCACTCTCCATTCATTTGCTGTTGAACACCCACAATGGGTAAGGTCATAGTGAACACAAAGCAGATTTCATGCAACTCCCTGTGCACTGCCCTGAGGAGCTACTGGCTAAGTAAGCTGAAGGCTTTAAAGAAAACATTGTGTGTACAAGTGATTCTTCTCAATGTGAGGTTAAGTCAGCTTCTTGTTTCAAGCAGATACAAAATTCTCCAGCTCAGACTATGTGCTGTTTTCCCCAAATAGCAATTCCCCAAATGCTCAGGGCAGTGACTGTACGTGATACACCCTCATGGGTGAATCTGAGATTTGGTGGTCCTGTTTCTTGTTTAATCTACTACACTAATGTAGCTTAACCATTTCATTTACTTGTACACATACTTGATTTTCTTATTTGTGCTTACTTGAAAGCTGTGTAAAACTTAAGACTTGACGTATAAGAGGCTTTAATATAAATGTGAAACAGGCAATTCCTGATTCAGAGAATAATTCAGTTTGGAAGGGAGCTCTATGGATCATCTGATCCAAATTCCTGCTCAAATCAAGGCTGACATCTAAGTTATCAGATTGCTCAGGAATTCATTCAGTTGAATTTCGTGTATCTCTAAGAAATGTAAATTCTACAACATATCTGCATCCATACCCCAGTGCTGACTAACTTCATGGTGGTTGCTGTTTTGCTGTTGTTGTTTTGTTTTTTTTTTTCCCCTTTTATCTACTTGGAATTTCCCATCTTCCTACCTGTGGTCATTACTTCTCATCTTTCCCCTGTGCACCTCTGAGCAAAGTTGGACCTTATCTCGTCCAAGTGCTTTTGTTGGACAGTTAAAGACGGCAGCAAGGTCTCCCATAAGTTTTCTCTTCTTATGGTTGAAGTTTTCTCATATTCTTTTTGTTTATCACATAGCCTAAATAAATTATCTTAATGACCTCTCCCTTAACTCACTTCAGCTTGTTCATACTGTTCCTGTATTCAAGGCCAGAAACGAGACTCACTGCTCTACACAGGATTTCACAGGCACCATTTGAGCAGCACAACCACTTCACTAAATCTGCAGCTATCTTCTTGTTACTGCTGCCTAGTATGTTCTTAGTCTTTATTTCCCCAGTGCACACTGTTGATGCATGCTCAAAACTGGCTGTCTACCAGGACACTGAAGTTCTTTATTGCAAAGCTGCTCCCTGACCTGCTCAGTCCTCAGCTTTTTCTCCAGTTCAAATGCCCTAGAGCTATCTCATGTTTTGTCATATTTTTCAAGCATTTGTACATTCATTTCAGTTGTTTTTCATTTTCCATTTGATTTTAAGCTCCCTGGAGACGGGTCAGTGTTCAGTCTGGCTGCTGCATAATCCTGGTTCCAGTGCTTTCAAGCATTTCTGTTCTACAAAATAATGATAATATGGTAATGTCTGCAGAATCTGGGAGCGAGGAAAAGAAAAATAACAGGAGAAAAGACAATACCTGAAACATCCTAGTTAATAATACATTATCATTATTGCTTAAATGGCCTATTATTATAATAGAAACCCTATCATCTTAATGAAGAACCCAGAAGTGTAAGGAACAAATTCATAGAAAAAAAAAAATATCCTGGTCTTTGGGAACTAAAAAAGATACATATTAGGGTAAACTGTTTCAGATGTGGACTGCACTGACTCTTGCATCGATTTAACTGCAACACTTCCAGGTCTATCGCCTTTACTCTATTTCAAATACACATCCAAGACATAGTTCAAAGAATCATAGAATCATAGAATCACAAAATCATTTGAATTAGAAGGAATCCTTAAAGGTCACCCAGTCCAACCCCCGTGCAATGAACAGGGACACCCACAGTAGACCAGGTTGCTCAGAGCCCCTCCAGACCTTGGGTGTATCCAGGAATAGGGCATACAACACATCTCTGGGAACCTGTGCCAGTGCTACATCACCCTTATTGTATCTAAATCTCCCCTCTTTTAGTCTGAAACCTTTCCCCTTGTCCTATCACAACAGATCCTGCTAAAAAGTCTGTCCTCTGTTACAGCCTCCTTTAGATACTGAAAGGCCACTATCAAGTCCCCCTAGATCCTACTTAACATACTGAAGTAAAATGCAAATGTGGTGAATTCAACTTAGATGTCCAGTCTTTCTCTTCCTCATCGACAAGCTGCTTAAGACCACCAAAACTAATCTGAGGGGCTTTCTCCCTGGCCTTTCTGCCTGACACAAACTTTTAAGACCCAAACCTTCTTTTGCAGTTCATAAATTAATTGTATGTTTTAAAATATCATTTTCAAATCATCAGATTTCAGAATCCTGCTGGCTACAAACTCTGGCTTACTGTACATCCCCATTCATATTCACAAGCTTATGTTGATAAGTTAGGGTATGCAGCAGGACTGCATAATTGTAATGCAGTCTGATGCAGAGGCACAGTAGTGTTACTGCATTTTTTATGGAATATCAAAGAATTAGTTTCATAGTTTAGAATAAACACAGAACAGTGTATTGCTCAAAGCATTCTAATGAAATTGTGTTCATTTTTCTGAATAACTTCTAACAGAATCAAAATCTCTTTAGTAGTACTAAAACTGTTTGTAAGCAGGATTTTTTTCCCTCTTGTGAACATCTTTTTATAAAATTTTGTTTTCATATTAGGAAGATTTCATTTTTGCTATCAAATAATAATCTGTGGGCTATGGGTTGATGTAAAATGAGACAGAACTTGTTCAACTGACAGCAAAATTGAAGGTTTTGACTGTGAATCTCACAATATATTGGAAATAAATAGCCCTCTGTCACTCATCATCACCTGTCAGCAAATGATTTGCTATGTTTTTCATCTTTATTGATATATTTCATTGAGTTTACTATGTTATATTGACCTTATCCTTCTTCTAGTCATCCATTCCTATCCCTCAGATATTTAAGGACATTAAATCATTAGAGTTATTGTGGCAGACCTTTCTCTTCAGAGGATTTATTATTTTATACTAGAGGAATGTGAATTAAATGACCTGCATTTTAAATTATTTCTCACTAGTAGGTAGTTTTGACCATATGTTAATAAAAATGAGGCAAAGGCCTACTCCTGTGTCCCAGGAGGAGAGCAATAACCTCTCAAAGGAATCACAGCTAACTACTTATAGTATTACTGTTTGCATTAACTGAAATCGTGGCAATATGCCAAATAAATTGCAGTTGATATCTCATTCAGTTGACTGAATTTTAGCATGCATTATTTCATCTCCTTGGGGCTGGTTTTTGTCTTTTGTTTTGTTTTGTTTGGAGCCCTGTACTGATACTTAGAAATACAAAAAGTTGGCTTGTTTTAATAAGTCCTGACAGGAGGTAACTTTGAATTGCCTTTTCTACCACTGACTCATATTTTGGACTCATACAAAGACCCCCAAATACCTTCCTCTTTCTGCCAACAGCCAGCTCTGCATTTGCCCAAGGGTTGTTCTAACATCCTGCAGCCTCCAGGCCTGTGTTGTCACAGCTGCACTTATTACAATAGAAAGTTTGTCATTAAGTTAGCAACGTGAAACAGAGAAGAACTTATTTTGTTAGCAGAGTTTTAAATGCAGAAAGTATCAAGCTCCTTCAGTTGGGTTTTTATTGAACTTTATGTACATAGAAGAAATGGCCTTCCAGGACTTGAAGGAAGCACATAAGCAGAAGGGGCAACGGCTGTTTATGACAGTGGATAGTGATAGGACAAGTGGAAATGGTTTTAAACTGAGACAGGGGAGGTTTAAGTTAGATGTTAGGGGAAAGTTTTTCACACAGAGTGGTGACACATTGGAACAGGTTGCCCAAGGAGGTTGTGGATGCCCCATCCCTTAGAGGCATTCAAGGCCAGGCTGGATGTGGCTCTATCTCTCTCTCTCTCTCTCTCTATCTATCTATCCATCTTTCAGTGAGTATCAGTGCATTGATATTAATCACTAGATCTGTTTCTCAGAGAATGCTTAAACCAAAGCTCACTCAGGACCATAGAGCCGACCATATCCCTCATAGCACCAAAGCTGAAGTAGCCAGAGTTATGAAGATTTAAATACTGAGGTGTTTTTTTTTCAAGATTTGCACTAGCATGGTCCATTTGACTCCAAGTTCATTTTGCAAAACTCCTATGTATTTTCAATATTTGGGTCTTACAGGTAAGACAGGAAAAGAATACATTGTTTTTGCAACAGACTCTGTAGGTCCAGAACAAAACAAAACATAGTATTCTCCTTATACTACTGCAATCATCATTTTCTACCAAATTCTGGAACTATACAGCTGTTCAGAGGAACAAATCTGTGTCTGTTTTTGACCTTATTTATTGTCACTCTGGGATCCATAATAATTTCTGTTCATCAGTAGTTTCCACTTATTGGAGCCTAAGCCTCACTTCCCTGAACAGACCTCCAGCTCCTGCTGAGTGCAGCAGTCAGGCTGCTGGAGGCTGGGATGGGGTGATGAGACAGAAGCATGTGCCTAGGGCTTAGCAGTTGTAAGGGTTAAAGGAAGCAGAGAAATAAGGAAAAGGCATGAACTACTGAGAAGAGCTGTTTGTTTTTTATACACCAGAGGAATCACTGAAGCACAGAACAGCCATGTGAAAAATATAAAGTTAGCTTGCAGAGCTGACCTTGGCAGCAAACAGCAGCTGCCTGAGAGAAGATATCATTTTTGTATTCAACTTCTGTGAGATTGAAAATAAAAACAAAACACTGTTAGAAGAAAGCTGACTTTTTCTTCTCCACTTGCAAAGATTTGAAAGAGACCACTCTTGATAAGCATCTAAACACATATCCCTATCAATTTCAGATTTCTACACACATTCTTGCAGTGTAATTTATTATCCTGGACCATGTTGAGTGTTATCCCAAGGAGTCTTCAAAACAAAACCATGATTCCAATCTAGAGATACCTTACACTGTATTATTTAGATTAAATTACTTCTGGAAAAATAAGGAATTAACTACAAGTATTAGAACTTCATTTAGACACATTCTGAAAGCAAGACAAAATGTTTTAAAATAAAAAAGCAGCCTATATGATTAAGCAGCCAATATAATTAAGATATCTCTGCTTAGCAGCCTTCTTTTTCAAAAACTTATACAAACACATCCACCCTCCTCGATTGTTTGGGAGATTTCTAAGCACTTACAAAGCCACATCCTCTTCTGCTCTGAGCATCAAGAAACTTAATGCAAAAGAGGTGGCTTGTTCTGGCGAGATCTGAAATAAAATGCCTCTTCATTTTAAACCATCACTTGCAAAATTAGCAAAAAAAAAAAAAAAAAGTATGCAGAAATGTAGGTAGGTGTGCTCTGTGCAGGCCAGCAATTTGTCCTCTGACTTCAGCATCTGACCCAGGTTTTGAGAATTGCACCTTTGTCACAGCAGATTAATAAAATCTTGTCCAGCTCCATTCCAGATTACACCTTAATGAAAAAGAGTGGAAATCACGATTTTGGGACTGGACAGAGCTTTGAAAAGATTGTCCATACACTGACAGGATCACTGGGGTGGTAAGGGCTCTCTGTTGGTCAGAGGCCATGGGTCTCTCCTGTTGCCCGAGTGGTGCCTTCATCTCCTCACCCTCTGTGCCTCCCAGCTGCAGTGGCTGATGATAGTGCAAATCAGCCAGTCAGTGAGCAGCATGGGGATGGGTCCCATGCTGGGCTGCACACATTGGAGCATGGCATCCCTGTCCAGCCCCAGCTGGCACAGGCAGCACAGGAACAAGCTCTCTGATGATCTGACCTGCCACCAGTAGATCCCATGGATGCCAGACTGCTTCTGATGCTGGAGGGTAGCACTGATGCCCCCTGAACATTGTCACCCATTCCTGCGGCAGGGCACCACCCAGTATTTTTTGTTATTAAGCAGACATGCAAGTTTAGTTATATAACTAAAAAACTTGGGCTCGTGTTATTTTCATAAATAATTTAATAAGTTAAAGTTTTCATTTTGGAAGAAATATCCAGAAAATTTTGCAATTTCCAACATGTGCAAGGTGAAAATCTACTTATGTCTACTATATTTCATACCATAATAACATTCAAAAATGAAACTTGAATTATGGCAAGGTCAAGTTATTTGAGCTATTAATTTTAAGCATTTGGCTAAACAAAGTCCTGGAAACAGCAAAAAACATGCAGCCTTGCTTTCCATTTTGATAAACAAATGTGAGAATAAGTTTTAAGATTTTCAAATGCCCTTTTTTTTTTTTTTTTAATAATTGCAACTCCATTTTCATTCAACATAGATGTATTACCTGTGAGTTTTCAAATGGAATGTACAAGAGTTCCAATTGGACATTGGGCTCGAAGAAATATTTAATCACACTTCCTTAACAGACTTCTATAAAGCCTCTCTTAACACAGAAAAATATCCCTTAATTTGCAATCCTTCCTGATTTGTGTCATTGCTTTTTGGCAGTATGTACATTTGTGAACAACTCTTTTCAAGAATGAAGTACAAGAAGTGCAATATTTCATCAAAAATCTTTGACGAACACCTCAGGAGCTCACTAAGGATTGCTACCACTGTTATTGAACTAGATACTGAAGTATTAGTTTCAAAAAACAAGGTCAAATATCTCAGTAGTTCTATTTTGGTTGCCCTTTTCTTTTTGCTTTAATTTAAAAACAAAATTAAAAAGTTTTTTATATATTTATATACATTGACTATATTTTGTATTTTATATTCAGCCCAAGACAATTCCTCCTCACTCAGTGTGGATCAGGCAAGCCAAAAGGTTGGACACCCATGCCTTACACCATATTTTTTAAATGAATTGTTCAGTTTAAAATGTTTCTGGAAAAATGAATGTCCCATCGTAAGTATTAGAACTTCATTTCAACACATTTTGTAAACAAGAGGAAAATGTTTTAAATAACAAAAAAGCCTATATAACAAAGATAGAGGTGTGTTCCTTTGGCTCAAAAAAAAAAAGATAATTTTTTAATAAAGGTTAATAAATAAAGGTAATGTAATAAAGGTAGATTAAAAATAAAAATAATAAAAATTTTGTTCTTATATAATACCTCATAGTATATAATATATATCATTTAGTTACATTCAAAACTTTATGAAAGAGACAGCAATTATCTGTCTCGTTTGGCAGTAGGAAATAGGAAGACAGATACCATACATCCCTTAAATATTTATTCCCAATATAAAAATAAAGGAAAAGATGATATGCAAAATTCCTATCTGGGCTAGTGTCTGTATGTCACATATTCACTACAGCAAACTTTGGGGTGAAATTCTACTATAATTTGTAACATCCTTTACCAAAACATGGTATGACTATATGTAACACTGCATTTTCTAGTTGTTCCTCTTTCAGCACGGGACAGACATTCATTTTTCTCACCTGAGATACAGCAAGAACTTAGTCTGCTGCAACAGAAGCCTAGTGCTCCCAAAATATTGTGTGTGATCTGCTTGGAACAGGCAGTGGCAGTTGATACTGAATTCTAGCAAGATAAGGCCAGAACAGAAGCTTGTGCACAACACCAGCATGCCTAGTTTCTGTACAAAAAGCTTTGCAGGCCCTTCCAAATGTTCTTATTTTGCTGTAACAGTGTAGTACGGTTGTTTCAAGGAACCCATGTCCTTAATTTAACTGCAAAACCTGAAGTAAGGGAAACATGCCAAAGGGATAAGGATTTCTGTATGTATCGCATCACCGAAAAACTAACAGCAAATATGCTAAATAAACATACTCAGTATTCACCTAGGATTTACACACCGGGTTTGAAAAAAGGTGCAAACACTGCAGTTCCTCTGGCATCTACTTCAGTTCATGCAGCCTTTCACAACTGACAACAGCAGGGTTTGTATTGGTAGCAGGTAGCAAAAGATGTTATCTCACAAAGAGATGCCCACTTACAAATTATCAGAGGTTGTGAGTTTCTTTCTTATCAGAAATTCTAAATGGATGATACATTCGTTATCGCTAATGTTATTTGTATTATCGTGGCTCCAAGAGAATAAAAATCCCATGACACTAAGAGCATGGGAAAGATTGAAAATAACTTGCTTCATAAATGAATCACAAAAGTGGAATCTGAGATGTTTTTGAGGGTAGGCCACCTCATACTTGAATTACAAAAATTATCCCAGAAATAATTAGAACAGAATCTTCAGCCAGATTGCTAGTTGTAAACACTGCAAATTATGCAGACTTTCTGTGAAATATTACATGACAATATTTTTAGTTTCCACATAGCTCTGAGCCTTTAAGGTGCACTTGGCTTTATACATTTTTTCCTCCATGTGAATCTTAGTAAGTTTATAAAGCTGAACTGAAGAACTGAAGTATCAAGTAAAAAAACACAGAATACTCAAAGTTTGGAGATTAATCTGCAACAAGTAGATATTCCACTGTTGTTAGCCAAATAGGAGGCTGGGTATGAAAGCAAGTACCACTGAAAGAAAAAGGCAATATCTGCTTTTTCTCTTAAACCATCATACAAACATCAACAGGCAGAGATCTCTTACTGGTCTACTACAAGGCAGAATATGCAAAATGAATATACCATGAATTGTGGGATTGGCTGTTGGTTTGTCATTTCTCTCTATGTTATTTTCTTTTTACTTCTTTTCTCTTTCTATTCACTAATAAAATAGAGCTCCTTGTAGACTGTTGTAAAGATCAGGTGATCTTCAAGCTGTCACCTGATTCCTACCATTGCGTCACCATTTGTAACGCATCCGATTACTTGTAAATGAAAGATAATACATATTTTTTGCAAGTACCTTCAAACAACAATAGACACTCCATTGCAAGTGTATATCTTGAGCAATCTCATCATGAATTAACAACTGCAGGAGATTATCTCAATAGGATATGTGGAAGGCAGAAGAGGCTACTTTGGAAGGGAGATAAATACATGACATAAATCTTCTCTGCTGATAAAAATATACTTTCATATCTTGAATCAACTCTGTTCTAGTGAAAAAATCTTTCTTGAGACATGTCTGGAAGTGTATATAAAATTGCTGAAATCTGGGGACTAACAAAACCGCTTTCCAATTGACAGACTCCAAATTGGGAGCTCAGGATATCATTGGAATCCTAAAATGGACAGCACATTATCTTCTGTGTCAGTAACTTTTCCATGATTGTCAGTTTGTTTATTCTAGATTGAAAATAAATACCAGGAATCACAATTTCACTGTTCCCCATATCTGATATAGTAATAAATTGTTTAGTACCATAAACATGAGCATTCTCCAGAGAATAAGTGAAGCAGAAAATGATATGAGGAGTGGTTTTATGGTTCGGGAGTGCAGAGTGTGTGACCTCCTTGAAGAGATTATTCTGTACTGAAGGCCCTCTGACAAAAACATCTTTATTTAGCCCAAGCATACTTTGCTCTGGAGTCTCTGTTGCAGTGTAGATAGCAACATCCTGCCAATATGAATGGATTAAAACTTGGTGATGGCTTTGAAGATTAGAACCAGATCCTCAAATTGGCAGCTAAAGCAGACTAGAAGCTAACAAAGATCAATGCAGAGGAATGATACAGAATAGTTGCAGCTCAAACTCTCTCAAAACTACATAGCTGCATTCTTCAGTTGCAGAAGCTGGTGTTGTCTTCACCTCTGGACAATCTCTGCAGCTGAGGAGCTACTGTAGTTTTAGGATCTCCTCTGACAGGATACAGGGAAATGGAATCATATTTAAGGATGAGTTCTTGCCACGTTGCCTAATGAATAGGCTGATGTTTCTGATCACATTAACATCTGGATGGAAGGAATAAAATATATTCTAGCAACTCAGGCCAGCTCTGCAAGGTAGCTACTGGTATTTTGGCATGGCACACCATTAATTTGAACAACAGGTTCCTCAGTCAAGCATTAGTTCTTCCTGATATACTGTGGAATTTTTGATGATGAATTCTTTTGTGGAAAACTATCCAAGCAACTGTGCCGATATATGACTGATATAATTCCACTTCTTCCAAGTAGTATCATATATCTATTAAAGCAAAATTTCTGTCAAGGACAATTTAGTGGAATGGGCCTTGTTGCTCCTTAACCCATGACACTGTTGATGGGGAGTGACTGAATCCCTATAGTAGTGAATGCCCAAATTGCATGTTTTTCCTGTTTCACTTCATAATGAAAACAGGTTTTCTGAATCTGATGGTCAGATGTGCCATCAAAATATTTTCAAAAGACTCAACCTTCATAAACAGTTCCTATCCAGTATCATAAGAAAGCCTTGTTCTTTACTTGCATAGTTGCTAGCCTCTCTGTACCACGCTGAGATCCAGCTAATCTAGCAATAGGAATGTTTCAAAGTCTTATTACTTCTTGACAAAGATTTTCATCAAAAACAGAAGATGGAAATCGTGCCGTAAAGGAGGAGGGTTCCAGTATCCACTTGTTATGCTGAGGCTCCTATTACTTTCACAAAATCTGTGGTGGCCTTATTTCTCTGAAGGAAACTTATATTTTCCATCAATAAGCCTGTGCTTCTTCATCTATCAGAAGACATGCCAGGCTAGTTTTCAGATAGCCAAGTTCTGTCGCCCAAAGCTTGCGAGAGATTCATAGATGTTTCTAACATCTATTCACAGAAGTGGGAATACTCTGTCAATTGGAAGTGCCACTTCTACTTGGCTGCCGTTGTCTGTAAAATAAGATAGGTTGCCATCCCAGATGTTATTTCTGTGATTGGGTTACACGGTTAGCACGAAAGGATAAAAAGCAAAGAGATCTACTCAAAGTAGAAGTGGCACTAAGTAACTCAGATTCACAAAAAAAAAAAAAAAAAAAAAAATCATGTTTGCAATAGAGACTCGTAGTGTCTTCCATCTCTTCTAAGAAATGAAAAAGAGAAAATACACAAATTGAAAATATATGCCCTCATTGTATAAGCCTGTCAGACATCTTTGGCTTTCTCAGTGTTCTTTGCACCAACTATGGATTCCTCTCCCTAGTGTGCTACTGTATTTTTTAGTAACTATTTCCATATGCATCCATTCACAAGATGACTTTCTCAGACTCACGGGAGAAAAGATCTCTAATTTCTGTAAAAAAAGACCAACAGACAGGATGGTATATACTCTGATGGTGTCTTATTGCAATTGCAAAAAAAACCCAACAAAGTATCTCAGACATACCTAAGAAAACAATGTCCTTATGTCTTTAAAGTAAACGATAAATGTTTGTTTTCTACTTCTTTATGCATTGTCTTTTCTTCAGTTAACTACATCTTCAGTGCTGTTTAAGTCCACTTAATGAAGATTGTGGGAAAAGAATGAAGAATGCAATCTGCTTTCAGTAAAATCGTTATAGAAAGCCTCACTGGCATGACTGGAAACAATTCAGGACACGTCAGCTATCATTAGAAATTGAAAGCCTTGATTTTTTCTGATCACTAGATTTAAGTTCCATAACCATCTCCATACTTACTGGAAAATGCTTGTATTTCTTCTGTAAAATGCTTAAAAATCTGGAATATCAGAAGTTTTCCAAATTATGAGATATTATTTTACCTCTGGGGCTAAGAAACAACTGCCAGGACTCTCTGCATGCTTTTTGGGAAGCAGCTAATGCATATGGAGTTTCTGTTGAAGAAGAAAATAGTTGAGAAATCTCCTTCAGTTGTGAACTGAATATCATATGATAACATGCTCTTTATTTTGGTAGATCAATGCATTTGTGATGAAACAACAAACATCACTGTCTTCTTTCCACATGGAGCAGGCATGTGAGCAGCAGAAGCAGCAGCTGCAGGACACAGCAACCCCTGAGCACTGTATTTGTGACCTTGGTTCTTCTGCATTCGTATTTTGAATTCCCAGGTGAGAATGTCCATAAATAAAGAATCTAGCTATAATTGCTTTTCTTACTTAGCAGGTATCTTGGAGATATGGACAAAAAATATCTCAGGCTCACTACATAAGTACCACCCAATCAAGTTAAATAGTAACAGTCTGAAGTCACAAGTAATATTTTGTAATCACTATAAATTGCCTGTTGCTCTCAGACCTCTTAGACTATGGTTGACAACAAAAAAATCCGGGGGCCAACCATAGGATGCATCACACCCAGCAGTACAACACCAAGGGAAGGGGTTGCTCTGCTCTGCTCTGCGCTGTGCAGCTCCACCTCAAGCACTGCGTGCAGGTTTGAGGCAGCACAATATAGGAAGCATGCAGAACTATTAGAGAGAACCCAAAGAAGGGCTACAAAGATGGGGAAAGGTCTGAAGGGCAAGGTGTGTGAGGAGCGGCTGAGGGCCCTGTCTTTGCTCAGCGCAGAGCAGAGGAGCTGAGGGGAGGCCTGATGGCGGCTGCAGCTCCTCACAGGGAATGGAGGGCAGCGCTGAGCTCTGCTCTGTGTGACAGCGACAGGGCTGAGGGAACCTGGAGCTGTATCAGGGGAGGGCAGCTGGGGGTCAGGGACAGGGTCTGCAGCAGACGATGGTCAAGCACTGGAACAGGCTCCCCAGGGCAGTGGGCATGGCCTCATACTGCTGGAGCTCAAGGGGAATTTGCACAATGTTCTCATACACAAACTTTGCTTTTTGGGTAGTCTTATGGATCTAGAGTTGGACTCATGGATGCTTGTAGGTTGCTTACAACTTGGGATATTCAATGATTCTGTCAGAGTTTAATAAGCCCATTTGTTGACCTCTTGAAGTTAACAGAAGATGTTTCTGACAGGTTTTCAGAGGATGTTTTGAACCCCCAGCTTACACACGCCTTTGTTCATTTCAGTAGTGTAATGCAAGATACATGACAACACATGAAATACAAAACAAACACTAGAAAGTAAGGGATTTGATATTAGACAACATTTGCCACATAACTTCTTATAGTCAGCTCCCTCTGGGAGTGTGCATATGTTGATGGCTCATGCAAAACTGTTTTACAAGTACTGGAATAAACGAGGAAGGAACACAGTACTGGAAAAGACATTGAATGAACTCACTGAATGAACATTTCTGATTGATAATGCAGAAATGTAGGCAACTTGGACACGTGTTTTAAATAGTGTTGTGAGACTACAAAAGTACCAGTGGAACATCACAAATTTAAATGAAGATATATCATTAGATTGCATGATGAGGTAAATTGCAACAAGATGATAGTTCATCCTTTAAAGGAACTGAGTTTTTGATGCATTTTACTGATGATAGTAACAGTTAATAGAATCATAGAATCACAAGGTTGGAAGCGACCTATAAGATCATCTAGTCCAATCATCTTCTCATTACCACTGCTACCACAAGCACTAACCCATATCTTGTAGCTCCTCATCCAGATGCCTCTTGAACACTGCCAGGGACGGCGACTCCACCACCTCCCTGGGCAGCCATTCCAGTGCCTGACCACTCTCTGAAAGAAAAACTTCCTCATGTCTAACCTAAACCTCCTCTGGTACAATTTCTGGCCATTTCCTCGGGTCCTGTTTGTTGCCTGGGAGAAGAGGTCAAACCCCTCTTCACCCCAACCTCCCTTCAGGCAGTTGTAGAGTGCAATGAGGTCTCCCCTGAGCCTCCTTTTTTCCAGACTAAACAATCCCAGCTCCCTCAGCCACTCCTCATAAGACTTGTTGTTGTATACTCAATGGCAGTGTAAATCAGTCCAAACCTTATCTTGAATCATGGAATCATACAATATAATCAATCTATGATTCTACAACTGGAAGGGACCTTAAAGATTACCTGATTCCAATCTCCCTGCTGTGGGCAGGGTTGCTGCCCAGTAGATCAGGCTGCCCAGGGCCCCATCTAAACTGAGGATGGGGCATCCACCAGAGATTCTCTGTGCAATCTGTCCCAGCACCTTTCCATTCTCTGAGAAAGGAATTTCCTCTAGACATCTAATTTAAATTTCTTCTCTTGTAGTTTAAAACTGTTCCCCTTATTCTATTATTATCAGAACATGTAAAAGGTTGGTCTTCATCTTGCTTACAAACTCCCTTCAAGTACTGGAAAATCACAGTGAGATCTCCCTGAAACCTCCTCTTTCCGGGCTGAATAAGTTCAGCTCCATTGCCTTTTCTTCATAGGACAGATGCTCCAGCCCTCTGATTATCCTCGTGTTCTACTCTGGACACACTCCAGCAGCTCTATGTCTATGGCAGAGCATGTGACAAAGGCAGGAAAAACGTCATTCACAACTCTAGTCTTAACTATGGAGTTGTTCTTCTTGTGGAGTATTAAATGAGGGGTCCGCAAACTTCTTTTCAGCAGTTTTAGAGGTGGCTGCCAAGGTGGCAGCCTGGCTTCTCATTTCATTTTGCATTTGTAACATAGAAATATGCCTTATGCTTGGGGAACTTCTACACTAAACCCTCAGCAAAACACAGGTTCAAAATCACTTTCCCTATCTTGCCCCATTAGAAATAATACAATTGGAAAAAAACATTTTTTTGGCCATAAAAAAATTCCCATTGCTGATTGATTCCTCAGCCTGTTTGGCTGATTATAATTCCCCAACCTACCCATATGTGATTCACACTCACACATCTGCTCTAGCTTCAACATGTAATTGTTATTCCATACAGACACACCAGTATTTATTTGAACAAGGGTGCTCTTGTGTATTTTTCCTATTTTAGCTTCTCTGAAAAATGTAAATTGGTCATAATAGATAGCATTGTATGTGTGTGGGAATAAAACTGATTTTATTATCCTCCAAAAGGCTGCAGCTGATTGCTAAGACAAAATAAATAAGAGAACTATTTGGAGTACTGTACATTTGCATTAGAGACAGGGCATTACAGAGTTCTCTACAATACCGTGGCTAAACAGAAAAGATGGTGGTTTCAGTTATTTTCCAATATTCTTTCCTATATTATACAATAAAATATTTTCATTCCTACAGATCTGTTTCTACAGTGAAGAATTATAAGCTGTGATTCTGTGACAGTGCAAATTTTTGATTCCTATGTTATCATTTTGTCCTGAGAGAAGAAGGAAAGATTCTCGTGGAATGAGCCAGTTGGTACTGCTTAGATTATCTTCATAAAAGAAGTTAAATGAATTTAAAAACATTTGTTCTCTGCCAGAGTCAGTGCTTCTGGTTCTCAGGAGTTTTTGTGAACTGTTGCTCCACAGTTTTTTTGGCTCAGGCATATGTTAGGAGTTTGGGAGAGTTCAATGAACCCAGATCTCAAAGCAAAAACATTTTATCTAAGTTTCCTAGTGACAGCAGTTTAAATGGCTAAATTTAGTTCTCTGGAAAATATTTTAAAAGTAATTTCTGACTAATCTTAGCTTTCTTAATGAAAACAACCCATATATAGACTTGAAAGACTAAAGGTGGCAGCCTGGGTTTTGACTTAGGGGATTATACAAGTAGGGTCCTAAAATTGTAAAAAAAATTCTAACTGCAAACTTAAAGCCAAGTTAGGTGGTATCTGGATATGGAATTTTAGATATTTTCAGTAATATCTCTTGAGATTAAAGTACAACATTTGTTTGTTTGTTTTAGAAGTATAAAGACTTTCATCAGAAGGAATTAATACAAGTTTTATTCTTGATGCTTATGTGCCTCTGCTGTTTTCAGTACTTGCTATCAGATCATGATCATACAAAATCATACAAAAGCAGTATGTTTGCTTTTATCTACTTATTCACATTACAGCTCTGAGTAAATATCCAGTAACTGTGTTTCGCCTCAAACTCACATCACATCAAGTACTTCAACTCTGAGTTTTTCAAATAAATTTAAATAAGCAGCTGGCGCTGCTGAGACATAGACACTCATACAAACGATATAGTTGTGCATAAAGATCCAAAAGCAGCTTTTATCTGGATTCTTCTGCATTGTCACCAAGATCTGTTGTCGATAACAGATGAAGGGAATAATTAAATTTAGTTAGCAAAATATTTGTAAAGCAATAGGAACGACAATGTCAAGCGAACTAGCTTTAACTTTAATGGAAGAGCTGATAAGAGGCAGAAGAGACAGATGACAGAGAAAGCAAAGAGAGGGGTCAAAACCTGGATATAAGACACAGGGCAGAAGTCTAAAGGTCTTAGAGCAACCTTAAGGGTTAACAAGGTGAACAAAATATTCCACTCTCACACAACCAATTCATATTCAGCTGCAGTCAGCAGTGCCTGCAAGCGCTGGTGAGCTGGTAGATAAGATGGAGATCTGACAGTTGTTTAATGGAATATGTGGAATAAGTCTGTTTTTCCCTAGAATGAAATGAATGTACTAACATACACCTTACTGCTTTTTCACCAATGTACTTTAATTCTCATAAGGAGAAAAAACTGGTTCAGCTGAGAGGATTAATCTGCCTTTGGTCTCTCAAGTGATGCTGTCAAACAAAAGAGCTTTCTGTTACTTCTGGGTGTTTGGAGGCTTTGTGTTTATATGTTTATTTTTATTTATATTTTTAAGATGACAAACTAACTGACAGCAGATTTGATCTTTCAAACTGTCACAGATTGATTAATGGTCTACCAGTGGAAATCTTTGTAGCTCTTGCCAACTGTAGTAACAGCGCATTTCCAGGTGCAGAGCAGATTTTTAATGGAAAAATATTTTTTGATTGGCTGATACACTATAATGTTATAGTAAGATAAATTAAGATACTTGTATTATTCCTGTGGGATACCAGTTATTAACTTCCAAGTTGTGTTCCCATGTCTTAATTCACACATGGCAATTTGTTCAGTGCCTTGAATTGGTAATATACCAGATGGATGTTACTCATTATAATACCACATTCATATGAATTACATTTATTGTCCATGTAAATAGACTGAAGTCCACAAACCTGCTAGTTTGATCAGCAGTTTTGTCTTCAATTAGTTTGTAACTATCAACCCTCGGGTGGCTAGAATGTTCAAGGGTTTTTAGGAACTATAGTGCTACTAGTTCCATTTCTTCTAAGAAAAATGACAAACTTCTTCAAAGATACTTCTTCTTGGCAAGTAACAAATGAAAGTTTCCTAGAAGGAAAATGAGAAGCTTCCCATAAGCCTATATTTGTGATATTCCCACACTGGTTCTATATACTCTAACAAACAAAGAGCGTCCCAGCTGTTTCAGGGAATGTCTCTGTGATGCTTGATTTACTTTCCTCTTCAAAGATGGAGCAACCCAGATCTATAAAACTCAAGCTCAAATTAAAAATAATAATAATAATAATTAGGTCAAGGAATTAGATAAAAAGCAAGGGAGAAATGACAAGTAGAACTCCTAGAGAATGCTGCTCTGGTTGACACATAGCTGGTTTACCTCTCTTTGCTTAGATATTTTTACAGAGCGCTCTTATACTTCGGCATTCAGAGCCAAATGCTGAATTTCCAGAGTCTATGGTCCTGTACTTATTTCCTTGGAGTTAGACTCTAACATAAAACTTTGAAGGCCAGTGATGGATCTGAAGAGATCTAGCTATCTTGGAAACTTGTGATTTCTTCCTGGTTCACACTCAGTCATGATCTTACTCAGAATCACGACACATGGCTTTCTAAAGATTCCTTCTTACTCTATTTTTTATCTGGTCTGAGAGCCAGCCATTTCTAGCCTAAATCTAAGTGACTCTTTCTTATAAAGCTACTTTATCCACATTAATATTAAACAAAACCTGTGCTATATGGTCACTCACATATAAATAAGATCATTGGTTTTAGCACCCCATGGTGATTGCAGATGAGCAGTGACAAGCCTGGGCTTGTCTGTAAGACAGCTAATACTTCCCTCTAACTTGTCAAGCTCTTCTTGCGTCACCATAAAAAAACAAAACAAACTAACAAACAAAATAATTAAAGTCTTTGGAATCCTAGCCTGATCAGACCTGAAAATCTCACACACACACAAAAAACAAACAAGCAAACAAACAAAAAAAAACACCTGACAAGTATCTTCACTAAAGGAATTCCAACTATTTGTACAAGCCTTGCAAGCAAAGTTCTATTCAAGAATTATCATGGTACCTCCTTTCCTCTTGACTCATTCCGCTGTTACACATTTTCATTTTTTGAGATATACAACCATTATGTGTCCTGGGACAGTAATATTTGTTTCTACAAATGCCAATAAATTGGAAATCTTTGCAAATCTCTCTGGCATGTTCATAGTTGTAAAAGCACTGTCATTTTCTTCTACTGTCGATGCTACTAATATCTTTCAGATTTGATCTTGGCAAGAAAACAAAGCCCCACAACTGTAGTTATTCCAACCATAATACCACAAGCCAAATGAATCCATGATCTAATACTGATGACATTGGTGGAGTCAGTCCAGAGACAAATGTAACTATAAGTTGTTTTGAAACAGGACACATCTCAGTAATAATGTTTGTTTAAAAGTTGCTTTTCTTTTATGTTCTTACAGCAGAGAAAATTGCATGAATTTGTTGTCTGTGCAAAGAAATTTATCTAATAAGTCTGAGAAAAGAGCTGTCAGCAAAGCCTGCCTGATGTTACCTATGCTCCTTTCTTTTCTAACTGTTGAATTCAGAAGAGCTTATGCCTCTGAAAAGCAAAATACTTTCAGTACATATCAACATAAATTTAATTCCATACTGCCTGCCCTGTCAAGGCCTTGACAGCTACCATGAATTACAGAAATAAATTTGACTGTTTTCTCTTTGTTTGGTCTAGATCTTGATGGTGTTAGAAGCATTCTTTGCACCAATTTGGCATTACTAAAGTGCATGGAGGTCACTTAAGCAGTATCACTGATCTTCTCCCTGTCATGTCTGGTTGTATGACTAAAGGAAGCAGATGTATAAGCCTTCTGAATGATCCGATTTGATAGTGAGTAATAGCCATTCTGCATCAGTTAGCATTGTGTGTCTGAAATATAGATTCACTAATGCATAGAAATCATAAGTTAGATGACATCCTGTGCATGAAGGTGAAGGACTTGTAAAATTTAGCAGTGAAACAGGATATGCTTCAGAGGAATCAGGTCAATGCTTGAATATAAAGTATGCGTGGGGGGCACCTGTCAGCCCTTTTAGATGCAGTGTTTTGCCTTAAACATGAAGACAATTCGGAAAGCTGTTCAACTCATCTTCAAAAGCTGACGGCAAATAGTGAAGGATTAAGAAATCATCATTCAGAGGAAATAAGTAACAAAATAAAATCATATAGGCTAAAAGGAAACTTCAAAGATAACCTTGTCCATCTTTGAACTCAAAGCAGGGACAAGGTAGGTCAGGTTGCTCAGGGACTTGTACCGTCACGTTTTAGGTATCCCCAAGACTGGAGATGCCATCACCTCTCTGGACACCTTTTCTAGCATTTCACCACTGTTATGATGAATGTTCATTTTGCTTACATCTGTTTGGAATTTCCCATATTCCAAATTGTGTCCATTATTTTTCTTCTTTCCACTGTACTCTTCTGAGAAAAGTCTGGGTGTGCCTTCTTTTATAGGTTGTTATACACAGCAATAAGATATTCCATTACAAAAGTACTAACCTGGAGTGGCAAAAGCAGGACTCTGCACTTGCCTTTGTTGGACTTTATGACAAACACAAGACATAAAGGTCCCTTTGCAAACATACTAGCTGTCCAGGGTATTGGCTGCTTTATCCCTGTCCCACTTGGGATCATTCACAAACTTGCTGAAAGTGCACTCTCACCAGCCATTCTGGTTGTCAAAAAAGACATCTCAACACTGATTCCTGAGGTAACCAGTTGCCATCGGATTTTGTGACATCATTCTTTGAGCTCAGCACTGCAGTCAGTTTTCCACCCATCTATCCACTTATGTCTTATTTTGACTTTAAAGATACTCTCTGAAAGAACACAGTAAAAGTCCTGCTAAAGTCAGGCAACGTGATTCATCAGGCATTGTTTGTCCTTGGTAAATCCATGCTGATTATTCCTGATTATTCTTCATGGTCTAGAAACTGCCATACAAACTTCCCAGGAACACAGATGATCCTTGGATCCTCCTCTTGTCCTTCCTGAAGTTGGATGTGTTGTTTTCCTTTTTCCAGTTTGAAGAACCTCCCTTGATCTCCACAACTTCTAAAGGTGATGGAGAGCAGACATGAAGTGACACTGATCTGTTTTCTTGGCACTATCAGAAGGATCCTGTTCAGTGCCACAGATTTGTTTGTGTACAGTCAGCATAAGTACGTCTAGGATAGCAAGATAAAGTCTGTCTGCTGCTGTTAATTGTTATAGGTTGATGTCTGAATTACTTTACCTTTTTAGAACAATAATCTTAAGTATCTTTCATGGTGAAGAACACCTTGCAAGTGAAAACATGAAAGCAGCTTACTGTTATGAATTAATTCAGCTAGAGCTCATTCCTGAAAATTGGTATTACTGCTCTTACAGTTAGAGAAGTATTATAGATTTTATAATAGTTAGAAAATAAGAATTTTGCTAAATTGTTTCCTGGAAAGTAAGTCAACTGCCAGACAATTTGTATGCTCTTTTAGCAAAGCTGTTATAATCTGATTCACTTCCATGGTGAATTTAAATCCTTTGCAGAAGTGTATAGTTGTTTAGGTAGCCTGAATTATGAAGTGGTTCCAGTATGAGACTTGAAAAGAGGTGGGAAAAGAATATTATGTTACTCATAACTATGTCTCCTCCTGTCATGCTTCAAACTGTCTAGGGAGCAATGTTGCGGGCTGAGAACTGAAATATAAATGATTTACCTGTAACTTAGCACCCATAACACCTATATGTCAGCTGCTTACAAGAACTAAGCACGGGAATAGACTTGTTTATCTCTTTCCTCTGCATTCCTTCTTCTCATCTCCCCTATTAACACTTCAAGATAATCTGTCCCCTTCCATCCCATCAAGTCTCTATAAAGCTGTTCATTGACATTTGTTCCTTCTATAAATCCATATCATATTCATCAGCTTACCATAAAACTCTACTGTTATATGAATTGATTGAATAGAATCAATCCTAGTACATGATTTTGGAACACAGGCATACTATATGTTATGCTCTATGTGCGTTTCCCATGGTGATAATGTCCAAGTTTCTCCAGCTATCCTTTACTCCACATCTTCCATCCTAAACCCCCAAAGTGTACCACTTACTCTACATTACTTTCTTTTCGGAGAGTTAACTTAGGAACTGTGTTTTGGGAACATATGGTTAGTACTGAATTGTGGGAAACATTTCCTTTCCTTGGATTTGTTTTTGTCTCAATAATTTGTTCAACTGCTGCTTTTACTTTTGCAGTGGCAATAACTTTTCAGTGAAAACACTGCCTACTTAAAGTTTGTCATCACTTTTTCCTATTGCTATCCTATCTATTTGCCCAGCATGGTCATCTTTCTCTCTTCAAAAGACAGAATGGAACCTGAAGACTGAGGATCAGAGAAGCAACTAAGTAAAGATAAAACCATTTTTAATAATCCTTGTTGGCTTAGTCACTCTATTGTTGGTGCAGGTTCTGAATGTCCCATATCTCTGTCTTCCAGTCAGACAGAAAAGTTTCTGAGAAACTGAATTGAAAGCAGAGAAAGTCAGGACTAAAATTCTTCATAGAAGAGTGAATTATTTTGGTATTCTAACATCCAGGTGATGATTAAAGAAATGATCTAAAATCTGACCTTGTCCGTAAGTAAGAGATAAAAAGTTACAAACTCCACCAATTGTATGAGACACAAGATTGGACACTGAGCTAAGTCTCTTATTTTCCCTCCTATCTTGTTTCTATGTGCTATGTGTCTCATACACAGCCCCTTATCATCTCTTTATTGCTGGTCTCTCAAACTCCTCTTTATATTCTTCTCAGTTTCTCTACAATTCTTTTCTCTGTTTAGTCCCTTTTGCCTCTGTTCACATTCTCAAAAGATATTACCATGTACACCCAACAGAAGAGTTTCTGTGCTGCAGTCCTCACATTCCCTAGATGTGTGTTAAAATAACATCCATAAAATTATAAAAATCATGTTGAAGGGCTGTTCTATAAAGGAATCACTGCCTTGATGCACACTTTTCTGTTATTTGTAAAATAAGATTACTTTTCTCATTCAGTTACTTAGTGATAATTGACTGCTTAAGGCTGGCTCTCAGTTGTAATTATTCCCCAGTGAAAACACAACCACATGCTCTGCAGTTGCTCTCGTATCTACTCACAGCATCTGCAACACATCATCCTTCAGCAAACATCCATTCCTTTTTTTTTTTTTTTTTTTTTCCTTCCCAATTTATCTGTACAAATCACTATAGGGAACATTTCGCCAAAGAAAAACTCAATAGAGGTAAAGAGCATTGGTGCACCTAGTCATTACATCGAATCTTCAGATTATTAGAATAACTCAGATTCAAGGTAATTTAACGAAGAGATTGCCCCACTGCTGCCTCTAGTGACACTGGTAGCTTCCCATTCACCTGCTGAGCCGATTCATTTCAGAGAATCAAACATCTAGTAGCTTTAGTGCTATGTCCATAAAGCAGTCTTTTATAACTGAAATCACTACCAAAAAGTCACCCAGAGCAGAAGCTCTCAGCTACAGCAGTAATGTGCTAATAGATATGTAAGGAGCTCCCCTCAGTGGCATGAGAAGGGATTTTCAACAATGTTATCTAGCACAGGAGAAGAAAGGAATCTTTGGAAATGTAAATATGTACACTTAACACTCCTTGATTCAATCTCTGCTTGATCTATTTTAATCAAAGCACTAGAAACATGACCTTTCACTAGGATAGCTTTATTCATGTTCAGCAACAGTTCTACGAAAATGCAATCACTGTCTGTGGAAAGATGTTGTTAATCAAGCAGATACTCTGTATTATAAATCGTAAGTGACAGAGACTCTTGCCCAGGTGCTTTACAACATATGATTGGCATACTTGTTATTCCATGCAGTAATGAGTTGAATTGCTCTATATGATTACAAGTCCCTGATTACTTCCTGACAAGCTGGAGTTAACGAATATTTACTTAACTCTATAGGATAATTGTTTGGATAATGAAGAAATGGAGATAATGTAGATAATGAATGGAGAAATATGAAACTTTGAATATATATTTTTTTGCTTACTTTCCTGCTGTCTGATACATAATAACCTTGGCTAAAACCAAATTGAACAAAATAAAATCTTATTATTTTTATTTTAAGCTTGTGAGGCTTTCATTTGTAAATAACTACTTTTTCTACTCTTTCTTCTTTTTCCAATACATTTCTAGACTTCCTTGAAAACTTGAGTACTTGTTTTACAGTTTGTTGTTTCTCTTACAACCTCCATGTTAAAAGATGTCAAGCCTGAGTGCACAGAGTTAATCTATTTCTAAATCAAAGATCATCAGACTGTAGGTAATAAACATACCTAAATGGAAGTGATACAAAGGGGCTAAGAGGCAGGGATCATCTATTTGGATGTCAGTACTTAATCGGAATTCAGTAAGGCCTTTGACATGGTTCCCCATAACATTCTTCTCTCCAAATTGGCAAGATGTGGATTTGATGGGCAGACTGTCCGATGGAAGAGGAATTGGCTGTGAGATAGTACCCAGACAGTGGTGGCCAGTGGCTCAACGTCCAAATGGAGATCAGTGACGAGTAGTGTCCCACACAGGTCAGTACTGAGGCTGATGCTCTTCAACATGTTTGTCAATATTTTGATATCAATAGTGGGGTCGAGTGCACTCTCAGCAAGTTTGCGGATGACAACAAGCTGTGTGCTGTGGTAACAAACCTGAGGAACAGGATGCCATCAAGAGGGACCTCGGCAGGCACGAACAGTGGGACCAAGAGAACCTCAAGAAATTGAACAAAGTCAAGTGTAAGGTCTTGCACAAGTGTTATAAAGAGCTGCTGAGAAAATTGGGATCACTCAAGGGAGACCTTTTAACTTTCTACAATTCCCTGAAAGGAGGTGTTAGCAAGGTGATGAGTGGCCTCTTTTCCCAGGCAACTAGCAAATAGAGGTAATGGCCTTACATTTGTAGGAATGGAATGTTGTTTCTACATTAGATATTAAAAAGGGGGAACTGATCTGAAGAAGTAGAGCACAATGTATTTGTATTTTATAACTTGTCCTTAGAAACAGCTCATGTGAAAAAGTAGAAATACCATATATGTTAGCAACATGCTTTAGAAATATAGCTGATGAATTATGTGATTAATTCTTGCTTGCAAAACTGCAATAGTGTAAGTACAGTACTATGGACTAGAAAGTATATTGTAGGGTATTCTGTTTGGATAAGAGACCCTCAGCAAAAGAAAAACAGATTAAACAAACATTGAAGAAGCCAGGGCCTCTACACAAGGCTGGATTGCCTTGCTCTGTGGGTAGGTTGGGATGCACCAGGCAGGCATCAAGGTACTCCCCCTATTCCCCTTCTGAATGAGCAAGTGTGAGAAGTTAACTAATTAGTGATATATGTTTAGCTAGCAAAAAATTATATTTAGCCAGTATCCGTATGTTTAGTTGAGTGTCGGGAAGACTGCGAACCTGAAGTACTCAGCCAATGAGGAATCAGGGGAGAAAGAGATAAGCGTTGAGTAATAGGGCATAAAAGATGCAATGCTGTTTTCTGCACACTCTCCTGCTTGCAGGAGGCCCACCATTGCAATTGCAAATAAAATCTGCTTTATTGGAGATGGCATCCTGATAAATTATTTGGATATTTCCAACAAGTTGTATCAGGGGAGGTTCAGCTTGGGTATTAGAAAAAATTCTTCTCAAAAAGCAGTGAGGCATTGGCATAGACTGCTCAGGGAAGTGGTGGAGTCACCATCCCTGAAAGGTGTTAAGAAACACGCTCACGTGGCACTGAGAGACGTGGCTAGTGGGCATGGTGGTGACGAGTTGATGGGTAAATTACATGACCTCAGGGGCTTCTTCCAACTTTTAGGATTCTACGATTTTGAAGAAAAAACAAAACAAAACAAAACAAAAACAAGAAAAACTGGCCATGAAATTACAAAATCCTTAATATTACAAGTCAGTGATTACAAACAGAGCTGACTAGCACAGCGCAGGGCTATAACTACAGGAAGCAGAAGGTAGAAGCAGGAGGCATTGCGCCGCCAACTGCACCCCACCAGCAACCTGCCACCTCAGCCCCCTCAGAGCACGCTCCGCCCCCACGTAATGCCTACTAGCACTTCCGGTTCCGCACCCGCTGGCTGACGTAGCTTCCGCTCCGGAGCGCTTCCGCCGCCGTCATTTCCGCCGCTGCCGCCAACACCGCGGTCGCCGTTTCCTGCCCGGCTGTAGGATAGCCGCGTCCCTGCTCAGCTCCCTGCGCGTCCCGAGCTCAGCCGCCGCCATGGCCATGAGGCAGACCCCGCTGACGTGCTCCGGGCACACGCGGCCCGTGGTGGACCTGGCCTTCAGCGGCGTCACCCCCTACGGCTACTTCCTTATCAGCGCCTGCAAGGGTGAGCGTGGCTGGGGGGAGAGGGGTGGGCGGCCGCGCTTGCCTCGCCGGCCTTTTGCAAGGGCCGCAGCCACTGGGCCTGCTCCGCCCTGAGGCCGCGTGGGCACAGCGGGCGGGTGTGCGGGCCGCTGTAAACGGGTTGCGCGTGGCTGCGGTCGCAGATACCTATTAGAAAGGTTTGCGATGGGGAGAGCGGGGAGGAGGAGGAGGGTCGAGGCGAACATTCAGCGGGGCGTTGGTGCTCTTAAAATAATACCTGCTTCCAGCGTGACCAGATGGAGAAGGGAACCGGTTGGAGGGTTTTTGCAGCGTTTTAGCCCGCAGGGTGTTAGAGCTTCCATTCATTCAGGTTGAATCCCGCTTGTGAGGGAAAGGCTTGAAAGTCGTTATTTTAAAGTAGCTGTAACTGCCTCTTGTGTACATATCCCGTACACCCTGTAAAGTCGGCTCCTTTTCAACCGTGGCAGCTGCCTTGCTGATTGCAGAGCAGTGATTTCTGCTTCCTTTCCCATGAGAACTCTCTTCTGCTTTCTTATAAGAGTAGCATTTTCATTCGTATGTGTATGAGTTAATCTTCATGTGTGTTCACAAGTTTAAAAGAACATTCCTCATTCTTTCTGAGGACTTCATGTTCAGCTCTGTTTATTTGTGTGAAGCGTATCTGATACCCTCCTAGAAAAAATAATCGCAATAAAGGCTTTCTATTTCATTTTTACAGCATCTCGGTAAACATCTCTCATTATAAACCCAAGACTCCTTTTTGTGCCTTGTTAGTCTGAAAATATTATTTCAAAATCAATGGAACTGACCAGCCCTAGGAAAATTTGACTATATTTAAAAAAAAGTGACAAACAACAAAGGGTGCTCCTTTCTGTTGTAAAAACAAAACCAAAAGAAAACTTGAAATTCATTTGGAATGATATTTTTTTATTTGTGACTTTAGATGCATGCTAGAGGTGCAACTGTATATTTAAGTTCTTTAGCTAAGCTGTTTTATAAAGAATAGCTTCATAGTGAATATGGCATTTCCATTAAGGGAGGCTGGTCTGATGGCGGTTTAATTTCTGTTCCACTTGGTGCAAGGGAACCGTTTCCTGAAACAGCTTTCTTTTTTGTTATGTTGTCTGAATATTGGTTTTGTTTTTCTGAAGATGGAAAGCCTATGCTACGTCAGGGTGACACAGGAGACTGGATTGGCACATTCCTAGGTCATAAAGGTGCTGTCTGGGGTGCTACTTTGAACAAAGATGCCACTAAAGCAGCTACAGCAGCCGCAGATTTTACAGCGTAAGTGATTGCCTGCTTTTCAAGTCTTTATTTTGATTTCAGTCAATAGCTTTTTTTTAATATGTCTGTAGTAAGTTGCTGTGGTTGTGTTTTTTTTTTTTTTTAAAGTAAATTGTTACCTTATAACTATATTACAGACTAGAATTTGAAATTTTTATGAGCATCTACAGCTAATTCTATCTTGCTGAGCAACTATGGTTGCTTCTTGACAAGTATATCTAATTAATGAACTGATTTGCTAGAATAAACAATGCTGTGCAGTTCAAGACTTTAGTATTGTAGTTATACCAGAGTGGCAAGAGTGATCTTCATTTTGTGTACCAGTCAGACACTTATTATTAGAAGGAAACATGCAGAAATATTAGTGAATCATTTATTTTTGTTTTCCTTGTTTGAACTGTTTGCAGTGTATGTTAATATATTTGATGATTCAAATCCAGTTATTCGAATTCAGTCTGTAAAAGTTGTGGAGAAGAGCTGCCTTTGTTTGTCTTAAATCTGAAATGCTGATTGTGTGTTATCCTGAAGAAGTGAGTGAAAGAAAATGGTGGGATAGTAACAAAAAACACTTCAGTAAAAGAAGATGTGGTGTGTCTGTAGTTCATTAGAATGAATTTAAGATTAAAAATGTTATAATAGTGTCAGGAAGGATTATATAGGGTAGGTTAGGAGAGACCACTTAATTTGTCTGTTCAGATTTGTCCTGGAGCTACTGAAATGTACATGTTTTCTCTTGTCATTTAGCAAAGTGTGGGATGCTGTGTCAGGAGATGAACTAATCACATTGGCTCACAAACACATTGTCAAAAGTGTGGATTTTACACAGGTATGAAAAATCTTTATAGCATACTCAACAGAGAGGTAAGGTCTCTGGTATGTTTTGCTATTTGCTACTTTTTTTGTGTCTGTTTTGGCAGGCAAGTAATGTAGCATACATTTAAGCTCTGATCTTATAAACAAGTTGTAATAAATATTTTAGAAACTGTCTGAGATAAATAACTGATATTTTAAGGCTTATTGGATGAAGGCTGATATTTCAATTCAAAATACAGTTGACCCTTTATAACTTCTGTTTCAGGATAGCAATTATCTGTTAACAGGTGGACAAGATAAATTGTTGCGCATCTATGATTTAAGCAAGCCAGAAGCAGGTGAGTCTGCACTTAGAACTGGTTATTGCTGGTTTTCTGTTGTGTTGATTTTTCTTGTGTGCGAGTTAAATATGAATTCTGGACTTTGTTGTGAAACACAAGACACACTTGAGCTTGTTCTACAAAGAACGTGTCAAACAGTTTTCTATGTACTAAATCAAATTGTGTTAGTCTTTGAAGTGAAATAGAGCTTATCTATGAACGTTTCAGGGATAGCATGTTTTACTTCAATAGGGACTTACTATGAGTAGGTCTAACTAAAGTTCCACTACCTGAAAGGGAAAAGTCTCTTCATGTTTAACTGTGCTTAAATTCATATTAATACTGAACTGCTGAAAATGGATATAAAGCTAATTGATATTGATGTTAACCTAGTGAAACTCTAAGTTTAGACAATTGAATAGATTCCTAGATTGAAATCTGTAAATAAAGTCAGTAGTGTTTGAAGTAATTTTGCATTTTCTAGCAAACAGAAATCCATATAGATTACCAGAGTTCCTAAACTATTGCATAATGTTTATTTATGTTCTTATGTGTACTAAATAGTTGTTCTTATTTTAAGAACCTGATGTTGTCAGTGGACATACTTCTGGTATTAAAAAGGCTTTATGGAGCAGTGATGACAAACAGATTCTTTCAGCTGATGATAAAACTGTCCGGTAAGAAAAAAAATAACTTCTAGTTTTCTAAGAAGCTCACACTTAATTATAGTGCACGATTTCTGTCAGAAGGTTGTTCTTGCCTTGGGAAATGGTAACACAGGCTGTTTGATTCTAGATTAGCATATGCTCATGTAAACCAATTTTTATATGTTGCTGGAGATGTAATTTTTGTGGTAATTCTGATTTGCACCATAAGCATGTCCTCCCTGATGGGAAGAGGTGGTCTTTGATAACTGAATAGTAGAATTAATTTGATTTTTCGTAATCCTGGAGGAAATTAATTGCTAGCTGAGGTCTTGTGAAGATATTAGATGAAGTGTCACTGCCTTGTCTTCTGCAGTCAAGCCCTGAAACATGCATAAGGCGAGGGCTGAGATAAAAAGCAGGGAAGCCTCTTCTGGAGAAGCCTCTCAATGCACTCTTAATAGTCATAGCTGTCTTTCTCTACCATGTTGGTAAGTTGAGAAAGCTTTTGTGGTTTTATAAGATAGATCATCCAGTTAAATGTAGATGGGTAAAACTTAGACAGACTTGGCTACTGGGGAGGTCAAATAACAAAGATCCTTCCTCAAACTATGCTCACCAAAAAAGGAAGATGTGCCTTGCTGATTCCTCAGCTTTCTGGTTGATACGATCAGCATCATCTCATGCCTAATGTCTCATTATTATTATGTTTATGGCACAGAATAATAGTGGCTTTCTGCTTTGTGGAAGGACAGTGGATAGGGTGAAATCACAGTTGTAGTCTCCTTGTTTCTTTTTTGGTTCCATTTCTCTTCAGTTTCTTTATTCCAGATAGGCAAAAGACTGATCTTTTCTTTTTTTTTTCTCTGAATTTTAGAAATAGAAATACAGCATTCAGTTAACTTATAAGTTTCTTATTTTACTGAATCATAGAATAGTTTGGTTTGGAAGGACTGTTAAGATGATCTACTTCCAACTCCCCTGCTGTAGTCAGGGACGTCTCCCCTTGGACCAGGTTGCTCAAAGCCCATCCAGTCTGGCCTTGAATGCCTCCAAAGTGGAAGCATCCACAACCTCACTGGGTGACCAGTTACAGTGTCTCACCACCCTCACGCTAAAGAATTTCTTCCTAATGTCTAGTCTGAATCTACCTTCTTCCAGTTTAAAACCATTTACCCTCGTCCTGTTGCTACATGCCCTTCTAAGAAGTCCCTCTCCAGCTTTCCTCTCGGCCCCTTCATGTACTGGAATGCTGCTGTAAGGTTCCCCTAGAGCATTCTCTTCTCCAGGCTGAAGAACCCCAGTGCTCTCAGTATATTCCTGTAGAGGAAGTGCTCTAGCCCTCTGATCATCTTGGTGTCCCTCCTCTGGACCTGCTCCAACATCTTGATATTCTTCTTGTGTTGGAGGTCCCAGAACTGGACGCAGTACTCCAGGTGGGGTCTCATGAGGGCAGAGTAGAGGGGCAGAATCACCTCCCTCGACCTGCTGGTCACACACAATTGCAGCCCAGGATGCAGTTGGCCTTCTGGGCTGCCGGTGTGCATTGCTGGCTCGTTGAATTTCATCAAACAACATTCCCAAAACCTTCTCCTCAGGGCTGTTCTCAAGCTATTATCTGCTCAACCTGTACCTGTGTTTAAGTTTGCCCCAGTTCTGGTGCAGGACCTCGCACTTGGCCTTCTTGAACTTTATGAGTTTTCGTGAGCCCACCTCTCAAGCCTGTCTTGCTAGAGATGCATCCCTTCTCTCTAGTGTGTTAACTGCACCATTCAGCTTGGTGTCATCTGCAAACTTGCTGAGGGTGCACTCAATCTCGCTGTCCATGTCACCTACAAAGGTATTAAATAGTATCAGTCCCAGAACCTTTCCCTGAGGAATGCCACTCATCACTGGTCTCTCACCAGTTGGGCACTGAGCTGTTGGCTGCAACTCTTGAGTGCAGCCATCCAGCCAATTCCTTATCTGGCAAGTGGTTCATCCATCAAATCCATTTTTTTCCAATTTGGTGACCAGGATGTTGTGTGGGACAGTTTGTTACGATTTAATTTGATTTCTATACAGATATTTCTTGCCTGCCTAGGTAAAGTGCTGAATTATATTCAATGAGTCTAACATTTTCTTAAATTAGTATTATACCTCATTGTGTTTTGAGTTTAAAAAGGTAGAATGCAGTCTTAAAGCTTTGCTTCTAGAAAGCTGTATTGTTCAGGAGACATGTAATAAGCTTTTAGCTTTTTAAAAGAATCCTTGAGTAATTAAACAGTAAAACAGTATGCATGCTGTTTAACGTTGTTATTAAATTTTAACAGTAGCAGTATTCTAATATAAACGTGCCTTAATTCTCATGTAAGTAAAGCAAAGCAAAGTAAAGCATGCTAAAGTGTCTGTGGAATGTTCTTCAGGTGGCTTTTTGCAACCACAGCGTGCCATGGGTGGAGGTGGAAACTGATTTGCTGAACTGATCTGAGAGTCTTTCTGATTTTTCTTAAGCCTCTGGGACAGGAGTACCATGACTGAAGTGAAGGCGCTAAATGTTGCAATGTCTGTGAGCAGCATGGAGTATGTTCCAGAAGGGCAAATACTTGTGATAACCTATGGGAAGACTATCGCTTTTCATAGTGCGGAAACGTGAGTCCAAAACAGAGCATCTTTCTGACTTGTTACGGGTTTGATTGTGAGGAAAACTGACAGTACAAGGGCAAGGTCACAAAGCTGTTAGAACTGATGCCAATAGATATCTTTACCTACCATGTTGTCAGAGGCAAAGTCTGAAACAACTGTCCTTTTCTAAAATAGTGGACTCTAACTGTCTGCAAGATGGTAGGCTGTAATGGATCAATACCATTTTAATAGCTCAAAACTAGTTGGAGTTGTCATTAAATAAGATTTTCATCCATAGTTCAGTTTATTGCTTTAAGAGAACTAACTTATACAATTTCTATGATGTTTTAAAGCAAGTTGCAGTCATAAACATGTACCAGAAAGTAGTTTGAAATGTGTGAACTTATTCTATGTATTTTGCTTATTCTGAACTTGCTGTTTCTAAAGTTTATGAGCTTGACTTGCTAGTGTTAAAATTAGTTTTGGAAACTGCATGTGGGTGTCTTCTGTTGTTTTACTTTTGGTTGTGTGTGGGTTTTTTTTTTTTTTTTTTTTTTTTTTAATAAAATGTGATTTTTATAATCACAATTCCTTTGCTTTCAGGACCTTTATTAAAATAACTTTTTCTCCTCCTTCAGTCTAGAGCAGATTAAATCATTTGAAGCACCTGCTACAATCAATTCTGCATCACTTCACCCAGAGAAAGAATGTTTGGTTGCAGGTGGTGAAGATTTTAAACTCTATAAATATGACTATAACACAGGAGAAGAATTAGGTATGTTTGACTTCAATAATAAAAAAAAACAAGTTCTGACAGGTATTTGCTAAATGACATAGTGGGTGATGAATTAAACTTGTAGAGCAGGCTGTGCTACAGCCTTATTTGAGTTCAAGATAATGGAAAGGTAAGTAGTCAGTTAGGAGGCTTTGTCCTTTGTTAGTATACCTAATGTTACTCTTATAGATCTAATTAAAGCCTCCACTAAATAGCTGTGCAGCTATTAGGGAGGAAAAAAAAAAGTGAGTCATCCCATACTGCTGCAATAGCAAACTATATGTTAACTTAAATGTCACACTGTGGCATTCATTATGTCTAATGAATCACAGTTACTGGACTGTATTTTAATGCTGGCCAACTGTAATGCATTTTTAAGTGTATTTTCATCTATTGCTCCTGTCTTTGTTTAAAGTTACATAGATGTGTATATGGGAAGTGGTTGATGAAACAGAGCACGTGTATTCTATGCTGTTGGCTTGCTTTGTAATTTTGCTTATAATAATTAGATGCCTGTCTTGCATTTAATTCAGATAACAATACTTCATTAAAAGTTGTGAGGATACTAATTATTAGAGATGTTGTTTTGTATTAAAAATAAAGTATTGGAGAAGTTTCTCCCAATTCATATTTCTCTTCCCCTTCTAGTTAGTTTTTACTCATTTATTTTTGCTGTTGCTTGAAGTTAGAAATTATTGGCCTTGATATGTTCTCTTCATAGAATCTTACAAAGGGCACTTTGGTCCAATTCATTGTGTGAGATTTAGCCCTGATGGGGAGTTATATGCCAGTGGCTCAGAGGATGGTACACTAAGGCTGTGGCAGACAACAGTAGGGAAAACCTATGGTCTTTGGAAGTGCGTAGTTCCTGGTGAGTGTGTGCTTTTGTTTTCTTTTTCCTGGTTACTTGGCTGCTTCGTTCAAAAATCTTAGTAGTAATATAAATGGCAAACATCATCTGAATTTGTTACAGGATCTCTACTGTCATTTGGCATCTTCAGTGACACTCAAGTCTGTGGGATTTAAGATTTGACTTCTGTAGCTGTCATTTAAGCAACTTAAATGAGAGCTTAATTAATATTGGTACTTTGTATCAAATTGCTTGTATGGCCTCAAATCTTCATGTTATAGAGCAAGAGGTTTGAAATAATTTTGTGAATAGTTAAGACATATACCCCTCCTTCTGCAGATTCTTTCAAGCTTTCTCTGTACTTTCTCTAGATTCTTATAAGCTTTTTCTACTTTCTCTAGTATTTTTGGGGGGAGGGAGCTCATGGGGAGGCAGTGCTTAGAAAACAGCAAACAAGCAACAGTTGATGGAATTGCTTACCCAGCTCTTTCTCCTTAACAATAAATAAGTGGGAATTTTTTTTGTTTTCAGAGTGAAACCCACTTTTTACTCTGTGTTGAGTGGAAGGGAAGGTACTAACCATTTTTTCTCCTCCCTACAGAAGAGGAGAATGCAGAAGCAGCGAAAGCAAGGACTACTCTTCCAGGAACTGCAGAGGAGGAAATAGGTAATACGTTGAACTGCCAACTTTAACTCTTTCCTACTGAAGAAGTCTTAACTTTTTTCCAAGTACCTTCTGGCATTTTTCACTCATCTAAAGATCTTTGAGCATGTTTTTCTAGGAAACTATGTTAAGTGTCAAAATAGTGACAAGAGCTGTGTGATCTTGCAAACTTAGCAGATAGGGTAGAAAAATCTCAATTGGGTTAAGTGGAAAAGAAAACTAAACCAGTCTTTAAAACATCACTGCAGCGTTCTTTGGTTTATGTATGTAAATTGATTCTTTCTTTAATTGCAGAAGAAGTTGCCTCTGAAAACTCAGATTCAGTGTACAGCTCAACTCCTGAAGTTAAGGCGTGATTATCTCAACTGTTATGCAACGTATGGACATACAAGACTAAATCAAGTGAGCAGTGATAAACAGCAGCCTTCCAGAGTGCACTCTCTACATAAGGCAAAGATGGGCAGTAATTGATGAGAATGCAGTGGAACTGGCTAGGTGTTGTCTGTAAGAGAACTGAGTATCCAAAAAAAGACAAGTAGTAGAGTTTTGCTATCTTTTTAGCATAACTGCCTGCTGTCTTTTGAAAGAAGTGTGCAAGCCAAGATCCAGTCTCTCCAATTTCAATTAGACTCATTGTAGTGTGTTTTCTTTATTACAGAGAAAAAATATGGCTTTTACCCATTTTTTTTTTTTTTTCCTTTAAAGTTGGAAGATTTGGCTTTAGTTGAAAAGGGGATTATGTACCAAAAGTATTCAGTTTTTGTTTCATTGTACACTGCTTCTGAATGTTTAACTGTTTTCAGTTGTCTAAATAAAATGCCTCTCAAAACTCCTAGCTTTACTGTTTAGCATTGGGTTCATGGAATTGAAAAGCAGCCAAATTAATAGTATAATACTCTCTAGCATCTGTTTTTGTATTATACAGAGAGAAAGCAATAAGAATGTTTTAGTGTTTGGTCCAGAGAGTGGCAAGTTTCTTGATATGTAAGCCTTGCATCATTTTATTCTTTAACTTTTGAATGTAAAAGTGAGTCTCTAAATCAAAAGCATTGGGAACTCCTAAACTAAATGTACTGACTGAAATACGTGGTTGTACATGAAAATCTCAGAGGTTGGCTGAGTTTGTAAAAAAAAAAAAAAAAAACAAAAAAAAGAAAAAAAAACCTTGGGTTTAGTTCTATAAACTGAATGGAAAAAGTTACACTCTCAAGGTCAAAACCCATACTTTCATCATTAAAGAAAATATTGCCATTCTGCTTGTCATTTCCTTTAATGTTAATGCTGAAAGACTTGCATAAGTTGTTCTTTTTGGGAAGGAAAAACACTATATAATCATATGGTCATATACTTTCCTGATATTTTTTTTTTTTTTTTTTTTTTTTTCTTCCATATTGAGATTTGTCCTTAATTTTCTGACTCTTAGTGGCATCCAGTAATGTTAGAAGAAAACTAAAGCCTAACTTTTGAAAACCTGAATATAATTTGAAACAGAGGTCTAAGCATAAGAAAATACTTTCTCTGTGAGGGCAGTCAGATTTAGAAGCCTCTACAGCCTTTCCAGGAAACCTCTTCCATGTTGAAGATGCGTAGAACCCAACTGGACGTGGCTCTCAGCTGACCCTGCCTGAGTAGGGGGTTTGGACTCTGTCTCTGGAGGTTGACTGCAGCCTTAATTTATTCTGTGGAAGGGGGAGGAAAAGAGTAAATAAGGAAAATAAAGAAGGATAAAATCAGTCTTGGTTTCTTGGTATCATTAGGAATTTGTCAATTGAGTAACTTAACTACGAAGTTAATTTTTGAATAATCTCTTCAAATTTTAACCTTAAAACAAATGTCCCTCTCACTTACTGCTAATAGTTCATTTTAGTAATTACTAATTTATTTATGGCTTATGAGGATTCCAGAATTCATCCTTCCTTACTTTACCAGCTGAATAAGATGTGTTTAAAACCAGAAGGCCCCCCTCCACACCTTAATGAACCTTCTTGTGCTGTATGTCAAGTAGACTGCTGAGTGTTTCACAGAGAATGCTGCACTAACATTCAAACATAAGCGCTTTGGCCCTTTGTTGCTTTCCCAGATGCTGTTGTGAGTTTGTGCTTTCCATGCTCGGGGTTAATGAGTAGGGCTGAAATTGCAAATGTTCATGTTGATGATGTTTAATTTTTTTTCCTGGAATCTTGCATCATTACAAATCTAAGGAAGAAAAAAAAAAAAAAAGCTCATGAAATTGTCAATGGCCTTATTGTTAGATTTCTATTTCCATAGGTTGTTCCATCCATGGAATGGAACACTTCTCCTGTGAGGAGAAGCTGAGAGAGCTGATGGTGTTCAGCTTGCAGAAGGCTGCAAGGTGACCTGATAGTGGGGCTTTCAGTACTGAAAGGGGAGCTACAGGAAGGAAGGGGACACTGTTCAGCAGTCTGTGGTGACAGAACAAGGGGAAATGGTTTCAAGCTCAAGGAGGGTAGATTTAGGTTAGATACATTTTAGATAGCATTTTACAGTGAGGATGTTAAGAACTGGAATAGGCTGCCTAGTGATGTGGCTGATTCCCTGTCCCTGAAGTCTTTCCAAGGGAAGGCTGGATCAGGCCCTGGACAATCTGATGTAGCTGTGGTGTCCTCGTTCATTGCAGGGGCGTTGGACTAAGTGGCCTTCAGAAGTCCCTTCCAACTCTGAGGATTCTATGATTTTTGCTGGTGTCACTAGAAGGCTGTACAAAGCAAGCATGTAGCGACCTTATTCTGTCAGCGTCAGGAGCCTGAAGAGCTCTTTGACCTCAGCAGCGTGGCGGCGGCCTGCGCTCCGTGCTGCCGTTCCCGGGGCGGAGCAGCGGGATGGCGTCCGCCCGCTCCTCTCAAAAAAAGTCGAAGCGGCCATGTGGGTGCAGGGGCACCCGGCGTCGCCACGTCCCGCCTTCGTGCCTTTGTTTTTCGCTCTCGCTTGTCGTGCCGGTGCCCGGGGCTTCCCGGGACGGCTGTCTCCCTGGGGCAGAGCAGCCGACGCGACCTCCGCTGCCGGCTCTGCTTCCTGCCGGCGCGGGGCGGGACCGGCGTTGCCTGCCTCTCCCCGCCCCGCTCGGGCCCGTGAGCGCGGGCCATGGCGGCTAGAAACGCGGGCACCGAGCTGGGTAAGGGTCGGCGGCCTGCGGGACGGGAACTTTGCGGGGCTCGGGCAGGGCCTTTTGCTCCGTACGAGGGCTGGAGAGCGGCGGGAGCCCGCTGCCGTGTCCACACGAGGTTTGATGTTCCCACGGCCGCGTCTCGCTGCCGTGTCACATCGCCTCCAGCGTGCCGGCTCCTGGCCGAGCCAAACCTTTTGAGTGCGTTTCCTTCTCCCTTCCTTTCACCCAAACTGTTCAAAATGCTTCTCATTGCCTCACTTTTGATTTTTCGTTTGCCGCCTATTTGCTGAAGCTTCTCCTGATGTCTGCAGCCGATCTTCGCTGGCCGAGCCTTATCTAATGACCCATCCAGATGGGCTTTTCCGTGCCACTGCCTGTGTGGAACCTGTATTCTTGCTGCCAGGCTCAGCGAAGGAGAAGCAGCCTTCCCACTTCTCCACGCAGCCAAACACGAGTGCAGTGGTGGGCTACATTCAGGTGACCAGCCTCTTGAGCGGCCACTTTAAGGAGGGGTATGGCAGTTTGGTCCATAGAGCAGCAGTACATTAAGTGTAGGAGATTCAGAAGTGATGTTATGGCAGAGGGAGAGCAGCAGGTCTCAGAGCACAGGAGGCACACAGCACTGTTACACTCTAGCATGAGGGCACACGCTTTCACAGAGTTAATACACAATGTAAAGGATTAGCCTGTGGACTACTTGAAGTTAACTCTGTTGTCATTCTGCACAGTGACTGACACGTAGCTCTAAAAGTGAGCTGTCACATTGCCCTCTGATGTGCTTATCCTTGGGCTGCTTGCAGAAACAGGTGAGTTTGAACTGTAACCATCTGAACAGCATCTTTTTCTTTGCTGAAAAAAAAATGTGTTAATAATGTAGTAGCAAAACTTTTGTGTCTGTTACAAAAAGAAGCCAGCACAGGAATTTGCACATACGTTCCATCTATTGTAAGCTAGGCACATGTTCTACTTCTTACTGTAAATTTTTGCTTACAGTTGAGTTGCCGTCTGTGCAGGAACTCAAGAAACTTGAATCAGTCCAGTTCTATCAAACAGTTGTCTTCCAACAGGTAGGATTACCTGTAAGGAAGGCAGTGCTGCCAAGTATGAAATCATTGGTAGAGACAGGTGAGCTCATTAATGTTTGGCTGGAAAAGAAGTACGGAATGTGCGACTTACCAGCAAATTATAGTCTTTGTTTTTTGGACCCACCAAAACGATCTTTGAGTACATTCCAAACATTCTGAGTTAATCTTTCTCTTCCCACAAATGCCCAACCCCCCTGCCAGAGAGATAGGGTTAACTTGTGCACAAGACTATGAACAGAGTGCAGTGGGATGGATGTCTTCAGGGCTGTATGTCACTTGTGGCCTCTGCCAGTTGCAGCTAATTGAACTTAAACTGCCATTGCTCCCAGCTGCTTGTTGCCATCCCTTCCCAGTGATTTTTAAATCAGCTACAGTCATAGAATTATAGGGGTTGGAAGGGAGCCTCTGGAAATCACCTAGTCCAACCTCTCTACAGTAAGTTGCAAGGAAAACATCCAGGTGTGACTTTAATATCTGCAGAGAAGGAGACTGCACCCTCTCTCAATAGTCTCTTCCAGTGCTCTGTCACTCTCAAAGTAACGAAGTTCCTCCTCAATTTTTATGGAACTTCCTTTGTTCCAGTTTGTGCCCGTTGCCCCTAGTCCTGTCACTGCACACCACTGAAAAGAGCCTGGCCCCATCCACTTGACTCCTGTACTTTAGATATTTCTAAAGAGTGATAAGATCCCCTCTCAGTCTTCTCCAGGCCAGTTACAGATCTCTTAGCCTTCCTTCATAAAGGACAGCAGAGGGGCAACAAGATGGCAGTGACCTGGAGTGGCTGCCCTGTGAGGAGGGAGCTGGGCTGATTCAGCCTGGAGCAACACAGCTTTGGGCAGCTTGCCCATCCATACAAGGAGAGCATCAAAGAAATGGAGCCAGTCTCTTCATGACTGAGCGTAGCTGGAGATCAAGAGAGAACAGAAATGAATAGAAACCTGAGAGGTTTGAATTGGATGCGAGGAAAAATTTCTTCATGCAGAGATGGTTAGGTGATGGGATAGGCTGCCCAAAGGTGCTGTGCAGTCCTTTCCTTTTAGGATTCTTAGATCCAACAGGATAAGGCCTTGTTGAATGCCCAGAGCAGAGAGCTGTCTCTGCTTTGGGCATGAGGTTGGGTGAAAGACCAGCCAAACCAAAAAGCCAACCCAAAGTGTTCTGTTATTTGTATATATACTTATATGTATATATTCTTTTATTTTATTATATTCTTTCATATATATGTGTACATACATATATGTATGTGTATACATTCTGAATAGTGAATAATTAATTACAGTTGTTTTGCAAAATGTGTTTTTGGACTCTTTAAAAGAAAATCCATCCATGTTGCTCAACCTTCTAGTTAAGTGGCCAAAGATACGTACATTATGTTTCTACTGATATTTTTAATTACATGTAGTTGATATTTCCGAGCCATTTGCATATGAGAGCTAGCCTGTGGTAAGTGGCATTTAGATAATGAAGTGTTGCATCCCTTTTCAAGACAGCGTAATTATGTTCTAATATATTAATGGCTGTTTTTATCAGTTACAGTGGCTCTGTTCCTTCACTCTTTCCTCTTTAACACTTTCTGAATCTGCTGGATAACTTTAATCATACTTGAAATAAAGACAGATATCTCAAAGATAATGAAGTCATTGGGCAGAATGACTGAACTGCTTCCACTGTTGGTGCAAAAGCAGAGCAGGCACAGCTCAGCAATGACATGGCTCCTCATTACACCTTTAATTTGTCTGTATTCAAGTAATGATGTCCTGCCTTACTCCATGGTCATACGGACCATATCAGGACAGCTGGACTATTGGGATAAGGAGAAGTCTCTGCAGCAAGGGAAGGAGTGAGGGACTCAGAGCTGCAGGAAATCAAGCTCCAGTTCTTCTACAGCTCATAGAACAGCTGACATTCTGGGAAAAGGCTTATCAGTGGTTTTCAAAATGCTTTGGAGGGCACTGAGCTGTTTCATGTGACCAACACTCAACACTGTGTGATCTCACCAATGTCGCAATGTAGTTGAACTTATTTCTAGTTGGGTTTATGCCGTGGTGTGAATACTGACGACTTGCAGACCTAACTTCTCTCATATAAGAAGAACTCAGTATGAAAACAAAATAGATCTATTGAAACAATCACTATGAGAAAATGTTTACAGCTTCTGTGTTAAAAAAAAAAAAAAAAGAATTACCCTCAAGCCTGTAAACAGCTTACTTGGTAACATAGCTCTTCAACAAGATCTGATCCTGAAGTCTTTTCCTCAGCTACAAATGGCCAGCTGGATTCAGCCTGCATTCACTTGAGCATTTCATTTCTCCAGTAAATGTTGAGGACACAGTTTCATAATCGTTTCTCCAGAAATAATAGCTTTCATCACTCCATTTTATCATGTGTTCATGGTAAGGAGGAGCACACATGCTGTTTTTGGCACAGAGGAGGAAATAAACAGTTGGGGGGCAGCTTCTTATGGGGACAGAGCTGCTTTGAAATGCTTGTGAAACTACAGCCTCAGGCATTTTTTAGCTTTCTGTTTCGCCATCTGAAGGGTAACATGTACACATTTTCTAAAATGCTGAGTCTTTTTTACGAGGCATGTGTTAGATATCTTAGATATTTATGTAATTATACTAATGAAGTAGTTTTATTTATTTTCTGAGGAACTGCTTGGTATTTTTGGATTCATGTTCTCGAAGGAAGGAGTTGAATTTCCTGTTAAGATTTTGAATATGATTTTTTCAAATGTCTTTAGAGGAAAAAGTAAACTTGAAGAGTGATTACAGAATATTGGCTAATTAGCTATAGTGTAACTGCTTTAATTACTCTTATCCCTGAAGCCACATGATTGTACAGATGACTAGCAGATGACTTATTTAAAAAAAAAAAAAAAATAAAAAAAAAAACATGCTCACAACGAGGGGAATAAGACCAATTAAATATAAGTTTTCCAAGGCCAGATACTAAATTATAAAGCTTGGGGGGGTGGAGGGGGGGCAGAATCCAAAGGCGGTCAGTTCTATTTGAAATAATGATTTTATTCTGCTTTTTTAATGAGAAAAAGAAGAATAAACTGGAGTTGTAAGTGATTTTTAGAGTGATGAATAGAGACACATACATTTATTTGGTGAGACCTCACATGGCAGACTTAAAAGTCTATTTAGAGACAATTGTGGTGAGCTGTATTTGTTTTCACTTGCCCACTGCTTTAAATAATGGAGAAGTGGGCTTGAATGGAAGATCTGTGTCAGACAGAAGTCTCCATCTGCTGCTGCGCATCACCAGAGCCTTTGTCCTTCTTTGCTATGCATTCTTTTTATTACATAATTAACCAAGGGCCTTTTGGTTCTGAATAGAATTTTTAAAATGAACCATAAGAATAAGCATATCAGGTTACTCATTCCTTTAAAAGCAGCAACGGGTGAAGATTAGTTAGCAGAAGTAGTAGCTTATTTTACTTCCACTGTTCTTTTCTTTTCTTTTCTTTTCTTTTCTTTTCTTTTCTTTTCTTTT
>NW_024885344.1:13227727-13444275 GCF_019232065.1 Centrocercus urophasianus
CTTTTCTTTTCTTTTCTTTTCTTTTCTTTTCTTTTCTTTTCTTTTCTCCTACTGACTGTGAATTTCTTTGATATTATTGCCTTTCCTACCCCTCAGAGCATTACCCTTAATTATTTCCTTTAATTCAATCTAGTGTGCAGTGCTCCATCTTCTGAACAGGTTATTCAAACCTTCTGAGAAGCTATGCCCAAAAGTCAGGTAGGGCCAGATACAGTAAAAGTATCTCTAGCAAGGTCCAGCATCAGATGTATCAGATAGAATCTTGATGTCTTCGTATTCTTCCAAACACTTCTGCAGACAGCAGTAGTTTTTACAGATTAATAATTAAACCAGATTTCTTTGTTGTCTTCCAAAATGTAGAAATAATAGGTTACAGTAGAGCAAGTGAAACTTCTGGGTCCTTATTAGAGTGTTAGAAGCTGATTTCCTCATCTGAATTGGCTTCTTTAATTTTTATGGCATTTTTCCAAAGGAACTGAAAGATCACCATGTATGCAGAAGGGTTCAAAAGTTTTCAGGACAAATTGGATTACGACTAAATGGTTGCCCCTGTACACTTGGCACACAGTAGTAGAATCACTACACAGAATTTCTGTATCCATTATTTATTTGTTTGTTTGTTTATATTTTCCTTCTCAATGGCAAATATTACCTATGGTAGCCCCATGGGAGATCTGTGCTCTCACCTAGGAGACCTGACCTTAAAGCAGCTGCAGAAGATGCAGCTTATATTTCAGCTGTCTGTGTTTATATGGTTTGCAGTTATTGACATTTAAAAAGTAGGAAAGATTTAGCTGTAAATATTGTAGCAATAGCTTTTCTCAGTTGCTTTCTGCATGTCAGATTCATTTTTTATTTTTTAGATAATGTGACCTGTTGCGAGTGAAGAGAATTATTGAGGGTTTTTGTTAAACTGGTTTTCATCTTGACCTGCTACTCCTTATATTGTATGTAGTAAGACTGTAGTAAAACTGTTGCTAGAAATCCTAAATTCCTTATGACTGTCTGGAATTCCTTTTTTTTTTTTTTTTTTTTTTTAGATTTATCTGCTTTGGACATTTTGACCCTGCAGATTCTGCTTATGATATTAAATGTATGTAGTGATAGAAAAGTAATTAGCAAGGTGACTGACTCTGCTGAGAACAAGTCTTAGCTAAATCTCCTACAACTGTCTTGCTTATCTACTGAGTAATCTCTGTCCTAAATTGTTTTCTTCAGCATTATCTGTAGGCTGGTTAGGAAACAAGGTTGCATTTACACATATTTTAATTGGTGCATTAGTCCTTCATTTTTGTGCGTTATTAAAACTAAAAAGTAGAAAGAAAGAGATTTAAAAGAATTATTTATGTTTGGGGTGCAAGAGATTTTGAAGATGTTCTGTTTTCTTTTATCTGTGTACTTCTCTGAGCAGGAGAATATGAGTCTGTGTTTATTAACATTCAAAATGAGACCTTTGATTTATCACACTAGGCAGAAATTTCAAGATGTGAGAGTGTGAACCCTCAGTTCTTCTTTATCATTCAGTTACCCTTTATAAAGCGATTATCATTTTGTGGTGCTATTTTTGGACATTTTTATTATTTTTGTAAATGTTGAGTACCCACTTCTTCTTGGCTCTGGTTATTGTTTATCAGTACTGTAACTCATTGAAATTGCAACCCAGACCACCTGCAGTGGGCATCTAAAGAAATTCACAGATGGAAGATGTTTGCCCGAGTCCCCCATGGTGCTTGGCAAGGTGAGCACTTCTAAGGCAGGCAGGTACATATATACTTTCCATCAGATGTGCTGCCCAGGAATGTAGTTCTTTTGGAAACTTGCAGATTGTCCATCCCTCATAGCAAATTCATTAAAAGGAGCTCCAGGTGAAAAACAACCTATCTGTATTATTACACAAAAGTCTGTCTGGAGATTTTTGTGACCGTGTGGGATACAGTTCCTGCAGTCAAAGATCCACGGACATACACATAAAATGCCATTGCATCCTTGTTGCAAGCAGACAAGGAATGGGCTGACTAAATATTGCGTTACTCTAGAATCAAGAACTAAATCAGCAAACAACAACAGAAGACTGCTTATCTACAGCATGCATACTAAAATTCACAGGTTGGGACTGGAACACAGCATCTCTCACCAGCATTAAGCTAATTTAGTTCTAACAGCAAACAAGACATGCTGCATGAAACATCCCCTGATTCAGTTCACAGTTCACAGTTCATCCCCTGACAGGCGTTTATCGTAGTGTGGTATTTTGGACTGGTTAGAAGTGTGGAAGCCCCTGAAAGGATATGAAAGCACAATATGCTCTTTGGAGGACCAAAATAAATCTACAGCTTCTTCCTGAAGTCTCACACAGCACACTAAAAGAACACAGAAATAGATTAGAGACTTTTTTTTCTTTTTTTTTTTCTCCCACATCAGAGCTTGGCTGGATCTCCAAAGTGTATGTGAATCCACCTGCAGTTGTAAGGCATGCGGAACAAATTCAGAAATGGCGGACTGTGAAAGGTAATTGGCAAGTAAGTGCTCTTTTTATGCATTCTGTTCCTGTATTTTTAAAGCAGTCACTCTCCCTCTCTAAGCTGAAATATTGAATTTTCCTCAAGATGCATGTAAACTTAAAAGATGTGCTTGTCCATGTCTTATTTTAATAATTTGTATTTGATGATGATGGGATGGAATAAGGTGACGCATTTATCCAAACAAGTTAAAAACCTTATAACTCATGAGTGGCAAAACCGCAAATGAATTTCAGTCATCTTTATTCATGAGTGGATTAAGTTGTATATTACTATCCCACCACATTTATTCTGTATCCTAGGCAGACTTCTCTGCACACAGCCTCCTTATTTTTTAATTTAAAGCTGTAAGATATGATCATGGTCCCTGTCAAGTTTGACCTACCTGGATGATTGTTGCTTACTTAAACATTCCCAACAAGTGTGATTTTTTTGCTTAACTAGTTGTTGCTGAAAACTCAAAAATCCTAACTGGATATGGTACTTGATGTGTGTTTCTGTGTGTACAGCTACAGAGCTGGGTGTAGGAATGCCATAGATAGGCAGTTTGGCAGCATTGAGCAAGGACAAGGTCTGAGAAGTGCTGTGGATCAGGCCCAGAGCTCTCAGTGAGCACTCTGCTGTAGGCTGTGAGTGGTGTTCGAAGGACAACTTGATTCCTGGTTCAGTGGGCAAAAAGTGTTGTGCCTTCTGTCTCCACACTGAACAAATGGCTTCCTTTCAGCAGTGACTGGAAGCAGGAGATAGGAGACAATAAAGGAGTAATCTTTATATTGCAACTTAATAGAATGAAGATGCAATCACTTATTTGTACTTAATTCTTAAAAAAAATTTTTTTTTCAAAGCAGTTGACATTCTGAGCTTAATGTGGGAGGCAGCTGTTCTGGGGTGGCCAAAGCTACCTTCATGATCAAAGTCTGAAGTATTGTAGGATGAAAGTAGAAATTGGTTAGAAGCAAGCGGTCAAGCTTAGACTGTCAGAGGCCAGTAACAGTTCATTACTCAGCTCAGTACCCCAAAAGCAGCTTTTGATGTAATATTTGCTATAGGTTCAGAAAGGAGACACTCATTAGCTAAGTGTGAAAGGTTTACAGGCTGGTCTGCCTCTTAAGATTTGCAGAGCAGTACCTCCATGCAGAAACAAGTTTTGCCTCGTACGCTGACAAACCATGAAATAGAATGGAATGGTCAGGAAGAGATTGTCCTTGATATTGCTGTATAGACTCAAATGGCCTTCACTGCCATCTCACTCCTTGTTGAACAAGTGCTAAACAAAAGATGTCTGTTTTTAGTGAAGCCATTGCTGCAAATGTGCGTTTGCTAGAAGACCTCCAGCAAATATTTCAAAATAATGTTTCAAGTTCAATTTTTGCTCAACAACAAATCTTGAAAAATATTTGGATGTGGTTTTGTTCCATTCTCTAATCAATAAGTCTTTTAATGTTGTATAGCATTTTCCTCTGAAGACTACTCTAGCATTGTAATTTAGCTCTTAGTCTGTTGTTCTGTTTTTCTTATTTTGTTTTGTTTTTCAACTATTAATTACATATATCTTTTTAGTCCCAGATTCACACAAGTCAAAGAAACATTTGAAGTCTAGGCTCTTGATTTTAAAAAAATTGTGCGTTATTAACTTCCACTGCTTCCATGTTTTATTTTCACTGAAAAGGCATGCATATGTGTTACCATATGAGGGCTGCTGAAAGTAATGCCTCCAAGTTTATTTTATTGGCACATGACATCAGAGGCGGATGTTGGTGGCACGGCAGTAGGGGTGACCCACTGTTGCTGTTGCCACTGCTGAAACACACCACCCACCACCTCACTGTGCTCACATTCACTGTTTGGTCTCTATAAACATTCAGTAAGCACTGGTGAACCTTCATGTCAGTTGAACCTTCATGCAGGTATTGCATTACACTTTGTTGCTGTGTGACAGAGGGGCAGTCTGACAGAATGGCTTCCGATATGGAAATGCATGTGAAGCTAAGGTGTGGCATTGAATGCCTCCATGTGGAAAAAATGGCACCCACTGACATTCATCAGTGCTTGCTGAATGTTTATGGAGACCAAACAGTGAATGTGAGCACAGTGAGGTGGTGGGTGGTGTGTTTCAGCAGTGGCAACAGCAACAGTGGGTCACCTGTATTGGTGCAGATTGTTATGAGCACAACGTGCAGGATATTGTTCATCACTGCAAAAATGCATTGCTAATAGTGGTTGAGAAGTATTTTGAAATATAGTGAGAATTATAGCGAGTTATTGTTCTCTTTGTATTTGTTGTTGTTTCCCTGGATATAAATAGAAGGCATTAGTTTTGGAGTGACCCATGTACATGGGTACATGTACATTCATATGTTTATTTACAATTGTAAATCTGTGAGCCTTTTCAAGCATAACTTAATGGGTTTTCTTTTTTATTTTTATTTTTCTTTTCTGAGTACAAATGCTTGTCTGGTTCTTAGTCCTGTTTGGTACTTAGCTTCTGCTACAAAAAATGGAGTTGAGCCTTTGATTCTGAAACAGATGACTTGATTCCAAAGCCTTTCTGTCCTGTCAGATATTACTTAAGATGTGAACAAATTTCCGCCATCCTTGTCTGTCATAAACCATTCTTTTTGTATCCTCCATATATATGGCATACTTTTCCTAATTCTTAGAGTGAGAACCAGGCTTTGGATTCCTGTTTCTAAGTCAGTTTGGCTTTGGAAGCATGAGCTTTCTTCCTTTCTTATTCCTTTCTTCACTCCCTTTGCAGGCTGCTTGGCTGTTGAAAGCTGTCACCTGCATAGACCTTACCACTCTCTCTGGTGATGATACTCCTTCAAATGTTCACAGACTGTGTTTTAAAGCTAAGCATCCCATCAGAGAGGATCTACTGAAAGCTATGGATATGCATGACAAAGGTTTGATTATTTTTGTTCTGTTAAGTTTGTAGAGAAAATGTCTGTGTTTCCTCAGTATTTTTTTTAGTTTTCAGAAAGGTGTACAAATGACCTGTTCTATTATGGAAACAGTTGTGGCAGACAGTGCTGCTGAACTAATAGTTGTGAGAGAATTAGGCACTACTTGGTCTTATTCAAAGAAACTGCCTCAAATGCGTAATACTTATTCTTTGAGTTAATACAGTAATGTGAAAAGGATAAGTCCATTCGCAGTTTGGAAACCAAACTAAGGCATGGACTCAGGTAAACACTGTAAGTTACGGTACATAATGTACAAATTTGATACAGAAACCATAAGTGTGTAACTTCAGTGTATCTTTTAATAACAGTGCATTAAGGTGAAACAAATTAATCTGCTGATGTCCTTTCTGAATTGCAGAAGTGGGGGATTTCATGCTTAGCTGATTCTGTTCTGCGTTACTCTTTAAGGACCCCTCCAACCTAAGCCATTCTATAATTCTGTGATACTCAAGAGTCTGTCACTTTACTTGTCAGAAAATAGGTATTACACATGTGTAAGCACATTATTTCTCCTTCAGAAAACATTATCTGTTACTTGCTTGTTTGAGTAACTATGATAGATGACATCTTTGCAGCCCAGTCTGCTTTAAGGAGTAATTCCTCTAGAACGTGGTTATGTGTGAAGCACATATAGCCCGTATACTTACAAAGTTCTCAGCTAAGCCAACAGAGTTGGAGGGGAAGCAGACAGCCCTTATCAACTTGTGGTAAAGCATTGACAACAAGTTGACATTACTGAAGCAGGCTCCATCTGAAGTTCGGATTTTATACCTGAGATTGAACCTGATAAAACTTCAGAGCAAACTGAGACTCTCAATATAAAACTTCTTTATCAGTGCAACACCTCTGAATTTTTCTAGATGTGATCACTGGTGTGCCAGTGAGTATTTGGCTTCTGTCCTAGCATGTTGGCCTTAGAATCATCTAACGAAAAGAAAAAAACTCAGTGACATGTGCAACATGCTTGCACTATCAAAATATTTCAGTAGTTTTATGCAGGCTTTCATCCACTAATTGAAGTTATATGATGTAAAACCAAGGAGGAAGTTCAGTTCTCTAGTTTCTAGCCATACATGTGAAATAACAAAACTTGTCCTTTTTTTTCACTAAACTTAGATTTATGGACTTTTCAGGTGGTTGAAAGATTAAATATGAGAGCAATTATCTGAGACAGAGAGAACAGCGTTTTAACTAAAAAAGCAGTAGAAATGCATTAACATAAATACTGCTCTGTTGCTGCTGGGCTCAGCCTGGCTCAACAGGTAAGGACAGAGCTTGGCAGCAGTTTTTCACACAATATGCTGCTGACTAAGCATGTCTTAAATGTATGTCATTAAACAGGGAATCTGTTGGTAAAAAAAAAACAAACACTGAGAGGTGCTTTAACTCCAGATAATGCTAGTTTGTTCCCAGGCATAGGTGGAGGACTGTGAGGGAGATAAAACTATGGAGAAGCGCTCATATGAATATCCCTGTTGTATGTCCTTAAGGTTCTTGTGAGAATACAAAAGTGGGAGAGAGGTGCAAATAGCATACCTGTGTTCGTTATATGGTGTGCACTAGAGAAGTGCAAATCTGCATATGAAAAAAATGAATTGTGTCTCTTGCAGGTATTACTGTTGCAGCAGTTTGTGTGTATCCTGCAAGAGTCACTGATGCTGTTAACACCCTGAAGGCTGCTGGTTGTAGTATACCAGTAGCTTCAGGTAAGTGTTTTGTTAAAATAATCAATTACATCTTTTGATAGATATATAGTTGTGTAGCAGTATTATCTACGTGTGTAAAATATGTAGAAAAATCTGGAAGTTGAGGTTTGCTTTTGTTTCTGGGTAAGGTGAAAAGGTAGCAGGTGGAAGGAAGGGAATTGTGGGGAGGATTTGCTTATGTTTTTTGTGGTCATTTGTGTTGTTTCAACTTCATGCTTATCAGGAATGCCAAGTCTGTTATCTGGAAGCTCAGCTGGGAGGTTCTTAAGTTATACAAAGCCATTTCCCTCAAATGAGTAGAAGTTGATTGGGTTAGTGTACCTGACAAAGAATCAGTAGACAAGCAGTAGATTACTCTAATACATATCTTGGGTTTTCTGGTTTGTGATTTTTTTGTTGTTGCTGTGTTGTTTTTTTTCTCATCGTCAGTTTTTTGGCTTTTAAGTATGGTCCTATGGGCTGAAATCATTGAAGATTTGTGCAGAGGCAAGGGTTATTGCAGGCTGAGCAGTCTGCAAGTTCAGGACTTGTACTCATAAATTTCATAGTGCCAGTTCTTTTCTAGTCACCACATGGTAAACAAGTTCTGAATCTACTATAAGCAAAAAGTAGGATCACAGAATTATGTGGTTTGGATGGGAGCTCTGGATGTCATTTAGTCAAACTGTTCAAAGCAAGGGCTAACTTTGAAGTTAGATCAGGTGTTTTATGCCAACATCCATGTTTTCTGGATTTTCTTTTTATTTCTTTATTGTTGTGTAAGGAAAAAAAAAAATGCTACCTGCATTTATGTCATGGAGAATCTCTGACAAAGCCATTAGTATTTCTATTTCCAAAGTTACTTTGGATTTTGTACTTAAACATCATAAAGGAAATTCTAAGTAGACCTCATTAAAAAGCTTTTGCTTTAATGTGATTTAGTTATTTAATGTATTACTGGGACTTAACTCAAAAAACTCCTTAAAAGAATTGGGGAGAATTTTAAGATTGTCTGTTGTTTCACATACGAGTTCACTCATTCTTTATTCAGTTCTATACTGTTCTTTTGTAGAACATTTTGGAGAAATTTATGTCTTATGGAAGAGACCTTTTCATAAGAAGCAGTTAGTATCTGCTGGGTGGAGGGTAGGATCAAGTGCCTTTAGGTTTTTGATTTGTGATAGGGATTTAAAAAGAAAAAAAAATCAGTGGCTTTCAAATTCTTTTGTGTATTAGAAGTACACACAATTTTATGTTCAATTTATAAACCAAACTTTCTCCCCCCTACCTCTATTTCCATCCTTGTTAGTGGCTGCTGGGTTTCCATCTGGACAAACTCCTCTAGAAACGAAACTGGCTGAAATAAAGCTGGCTGTGCAGTATGGTGCTAGAGAGATTGACATCGTCATTAGCAGGAGCCTGGTGCTCAGTGGCCAGTGGGAAGGTAAGGAAGCTAAACCTATGTAAGTGTATGTGCTAGTTCTGTCTCTTCCCCCCCAGTTTCTACATTACTAGTCCTTAAAGAATTTGATCCTTCCCCAGATACTTTCTCATCATCTGGGACACTGAACTAAGTCAAAATAATTTTACTAAAGCATGACAAATTATCAAATTTCTTAAAAAGAATGCTGTTCCAGGTTGGGAATTCAGAATTGCTTTATGCTTTAAAGATTGGGTCTGTTGTTTCTATATTTTTGAGCATTTTCCATACAGAATTAAAAAATAGCAAGTGAAACGGAGGAGAAATGAATGCTGACAATCTTTGAACAGTTTTGTTAAACCCCCCAGGGGGCTGCTAATGTAAATGATATCTTATTAAATACACATTTCAGTTCTTGACAAAAATGTGTATTTTCGTTGTTTTCTTTTTTAAAGTTGAGGGTACAAATTGACTGTTCATATTATTTTTGATGTTCCTGTGCCTGTAACCTGCAACTAATTAGTAAGAACAATAATGCTGAAGATGGTTTTTGCTCTAATTGCCTCCTTAATGTACTGTGAACGGTTCACCTTAAGTGCTGACAATGCTCCTACAACTAATCTCAGTGTGAAGGTAAACACATCATTGTCTTGCAGTGAATTTTCCATTTAATTGTATAATGCAGTACTGTAATAGCTTGTGTGATTGGAAGACTCCATAAAAGCACTGGTACCTGGTTTTGGTTGAGGAAGTAGAGACATTGCAGTAACAGATCATGTTTTCTGATTTTGAGCTTCTTTCAGTTATCATTTAGAATTGAATTTGAAAAACTAACAAACAAAACACCTGGAGTTTGTGCATCTGTTTCTTCAAGACTCATATCTTGTTTGCCATTTGGTCTTACATCTTGACCTCTTCATCTCCATTCCTTTACCTTGAAATAAATGCATGTTTACAAATGTCTGGCTTCTTGAAGGCAGATGCTGTAGCCATTTGTTTCTGTCTTAAGTGGTTCAGACACAGCCTCTGAAACTGATGGAAGATGGAGACCAGGAGACTGAGAATGATGGTTCAAATTCTGTTAGCCAACATTAAGATTGTATGCACATTTTCCTATGCCATGCTTGTGACTTGTAACAAGCCTTATGTACAGTTAGGAAGCATGTTGCTCCTCAAGTGGAGATATTTAACAGGTCTTGGATACAAAATGACCTAAGTCCAGTGGTCTTTCTCCAGCACTTAGAGGGGAAAAAAAGTCCATCACACTGAACTTAGAAAGCAGCTTGAATTTGTGTCTAAAAACATCTGTTGCTATCTTACAAAAATTTTTGACTTAACCATTCTTACTGTGCTTCAGACTTCATGGTACACTGCTGTTCGATGCAAGTTGCAGGGAGCAGAGGTCAGGAAACTGGGGCATGCAGGCAGTTACAAGTGCAAGCTCTGCATTATACAGCCCAATATAATGAGAAGAATTGAGGAGAAGCACAGTTCGATTCAGAGAGAGAGTTTTTACCAGTGACTGAAATGAATTGGACATACACTGTCAGATTTTTCCTGTATGGGAAGTGAACTGTTTCTGATGATTGTAAGTCACAGGGAAGGAGGACATAGATGTAAGAATGGTGGATATAGTATAAAGCTATCAGTTTACTAAACAAATAAGATTGATATTTGATTTGCTATTTATAGTCTTCTATCTACAGCCAAGGTCAGGACAAGCTCAAAAGGCATCCGTATCTTTTACTGATGGTAGCTTTTTTGGCTGCCTTGCAGTTATGGTAGAAACTGTTTATATTTAAAACCCAAGTATATTTTTATGATTATTTTGTTATGTTGTCATTCTTTGAGATCTCGGATACTATTGACAAATAAATATGGACCTTTAGAGTACTTTTGTCTTAACTGTTTGTGTATTTCTAGCTTCATATATTTTCAGTCTGTTCCATAGTTGGGGTCACTGTGATGGAGCAGTATTGCTCTGTGGTTTGTTTCAGAAGCTTGTACTGTTAGTGAATATTTTATTGCTTGAGTGTCCAACATTTTGGGTTGCCTGGACTGCAGTAAGGGAAGAAGTCTTGAGCCATGCATACATAGGCTGCTCCAAAAGTAATGCCTCCCATTTATTTTCTGCATAAAAAATTGCAACAGATAAAACTGCAACAGATACAGTGAGCACAGTAACTCTATGAAAGTCACAGTTTGATAGAGCAAATTCTCAGCTACAAAACACTATTTTTCAACAGAATCACCAGTGTTAGCTATGCATTTTTGCCAATGATGAACAAGAGTCTGCATATCATGCTCATCAAAGTGACCCACTGTTGCTGTTGCCACCTGCCACCTCACTGTGCTCACATCCACTATTTTGTCTCTGTAAATGTTCAGCAAGCATTGATTGTCAGTGGGTGCAACATTTTCTGCGGGGAAGAATTCAGTGACATGCCTTTACTTTATCCACTCTTCCACGTCAGATGCCATTTTGTCAGACTACCCCTCCACTGCCATCTGTCACATGGGAACAAAACGTAATGGAGCATTGGTGGGAAGGTTGAACCTCTACTGCCATGCTGCCAACATCCATTTCTGGTGGCGTGTATCAATAAAGTAGGAGGCATTACTTTTGGAGCAGCCCTCCTAAAATACAGTTAATGCATATAAGCAACAAAACTTACTTTAAGTGTCCGTATTTTTATTAAAACCTTAAAAAAAAAAAAAAAAAAAAAAAAAAAGGCAACAAAACCATAAAACTAGTGGGATATTTGACCCTGCTTTTGTGAAGCTTATCAAGCTTATCAGTCTGGTTTGATGTTAGTGGTTGCCATTCTACATGAGGTCTCAAGCTGCTCATCAGAGAATTTTTGATGAAATTCTCCTGAATGGAAAACATGCACAGCTGCATATTTTGCACTCTTCACAGGACCGTGTTTAGCCAGTGTATCCAAATGCATGCAATCATTTGCCATAACTTGAGCTAGCACTGCACTGTGCCCTATCCTTCCACTGGTTTCAGCTGAAACAGTTCTAATAGAGCTACAATATTTGGTTGTTGTCGAGGGATGAATGCGTTCCCTGGGCTGGGCTCAGGACTGAGCCACTGTCATGATGGCACAGGGCAGGGGGCTGCATTTTGAGCAGATTTTTAGTATTATTGAGACACTTTATGTCACTCGAAATATATTTTCTAGATCTGATCTTTATGAGGTAATTGTAATGAGGTTTGTAATAGTGCTGAACATGAAAGCAGCTTTATTGGGCAGCTAATTCAGGTTGGAAAAGAATCTTAAATGTTTATGAGCTTATATATACGTACCTTTTACAAGCAATTTGCTTTTGGAGCAATAATACTTTACAATAGTTTACTAAACCATTGTCTTGTATTACTTAAGAAAGTATAAATTAAGCTTAAAAGTCAGAATTTAGATTATGTCTTTAACCACAGCATGTGAAGCCTGTGGGTAAATTGTGTTGAAGCTGACCAACAAATTTCTGAAAGAAGCCGGATATATTCTCCATACATATCGTGGTTTGCTCTACCTTCTGAAACTATCTGAGGTTTGATAAAATTACTTTTAGTTTCACAGCTTTTAGCAAACACTGGTTATACCACAATGTCAGTGGCTTCCAAATACTTGACAACCACTAATAATGGTTGATTATCATTTGCTCTATGTCAGTTGCAGTTTCCTGTAAAAAAAAAAAAAAAGGGTGCAAAAATAGAATTGTCTAAGAAGTTAGAGCATGGCTGCATCCATGACATGCATTGCTGTAACCTCATTATGAAAGCTGCCTTTCAATCCTTGCTAATAAGTATTGAGTTATGAGTGCAAAGTCTTTTTTCAGTAATTGGGCCCCCCCTTTTATAAGCTGCAGAGATAATATACATATTATCTCTTCTGCAGACTTGAACAAGACTCTACATGTTGTTTGAAAATATTTTATTGGAATTTTCCATTTTCTAGATTTGCAAGCTGACTTGGGACTGTATTTCTTTCTTATACTGTCAGCAGCAGCTCAGACTCCTGAAACCAAATTCTGTTCTCAGTTTCATGTGAATCACTGGAGCCTGGAGTTGCACATATGTGGCTGAGAGCAGAACTGATAGAGTCGTGTTGTGCTGATAGCCTCGTGCTTGTCATTTTGTTAACAAACCTGCCATTAATGTGCAAGACAGAAGGCATTCCAGCTCATTTTCCAATTTCCTAACATGATTACCTTGATCTTTTGGTCTAACAGAAATTGAAACATCGTCCCTTCTCATCTCAGTTTCTACCCTTAACATCAGTCAATGTGAATGACTAGTTGAAAACAGTGAATAAACTGAATTTAAAGAAAAAAAAAAAAGTGTTTTTATCACATTTTTTTTTTAGAAGAGCAGTTTCATAAAAATTAAGCTGTTTTTATTCTTCCTTTAACATTTTCATACCCTGTGTAAGAGACGTATTATTCCCTTCATTTGATTTTAAGACAAATGTATTGGACCAAATCAAAATACCATATAGACAATCTAGGGCAGATCATAGCCAGTATTAATTGATAGGGATGCTTGCTTGAGAGACATGAAGGGAAAGGCACATTTTCTCTGGTGTATTTAATAATAGCTAAATACAATGGAATGTTTGTACTGAATATTTGGAAATTCAGTAAAGCTTAAAAAAAAAATCGTCACCATCCAGCACTTATATTTTATAACTGTGCAATTATTATATATAGATATATCTATGTATCTATATAGAAATATATAGAAAATATTGCTATAAAGGATTTTTTCTCTCCTTTAAAATCTGATCTTTTCTGACTTATATATGCATACAATAAAAGCGTATTTGAAGCTCATAAAAATAGTAAGGAATGTTAAATAAATGGGAGCAAAGTATAATATAATTCTTGTATCACACTCATTTTAACTGCTTAATCAGCAGAGATACTACAAACTGCTGCAGTGAGCATCAGGGTGTAAATATAATCTATGTAGTACAGCTAGCTTTGATTCTGGTTTTGTTTGTTTTCTTTGTGTGTGTTTTTTCCTGATTTAATATGTGTAATGTTAGTGCTGTATTTGAGATACTGCACAGTATTGGCCATTTGCTTTGAGAGCTCTTCATTATTATTTCCACTGTTTTTAAGAGTCAGAAGAAGAATCTCTTGCAAGCTTTTCGTAGTGGTTTTAGCTCATAGCTGAGAATATGCCTCTGGAGTTTCCTGTGTTGGAGATTTTCCTAAATGCATTTTGCCACTTCTGCTACCCAGAGCAGCCCCATCTGCTCTGCCAGCTACTAGTAGTGTACTGCAGAGGTCAGAAGTATGCCAAGAGCCATGGTGTCCAGCTCTGCTCCCATCACTAAAGAGCTTGAGAGAACCAGGTAGCTACAAGATTGAAATTTGGCAGCACAACCTGTCTTAAAAATGGCCCTGGACTTCTTGAAAAAGTGACTGTATATTCAAGTGCGATCACTCTTCAGTCTTTTGAGAGGAAGTTTTGAGTTGATCGAGTAATTTCTCTTTTTATTTAAATCTGATTGAGTACCCTTTTTATTTTTGAGAGCAATAGGAGTTCATGCATTGTTTCTGAAACAAAGCAGTGCCTGCTTGACCTGGGACAAAGGTGTTCAGTCTCAGGTGCTTTGGTTAATTTTCTCTTTCCCAGAGATAGTTGCGTTTCTATTCGTACTTTTACTGTAGGGCTGAGAATATCCTGTGAGTGCCAAATACTCAATGCAATAATTGATCTGTGAATAGAGTGTGAATAAAAGAAGAGTATTTATTACCTCCACACCTGCCCCATTAACACATGCCTACTGTTCCACCACCTCAAGTAACCTGACAGACACAGATGATTGAAGATCTTCAGTTGTTCCTGTCTGTGGGTTGATGCATGCTGTCAGATAGAGAGACAATTCAAATGATCTTGGCACTAATTGCTTATAAATGTACTTTCCAACAATAGGGAGAGTGCTGTAGCTGCAGAACTAACTTCGGTGAACAACACAGTTACGGAAATAAAATTTCTTTTCATGGAATCCAAACTAAATGTACATTTTGTTGATTTTGTTTTGACATTTTTGGCAGTGTATCTTAAAGGTAGAGAAAACTTGAGTCTTTTCTTGTTGTTACCGAAACTAGAACATGAAAGCTGCTTTTTCCAGCTTTCCAAAGGCTTCAGGAAAGAGTCACTCCACAAAAAGAAACTGCGTTTGGATCTAACACGAGTAGCATTATCAAATGCACAAGAAAATAGCACAGGTGCTTTGTATTTCCTTTTTTTTTTTTTGAGTCTTGATTTGATGTAGAAGGTTTTTGGAGTATCATCAATTGATCAATAAAACATGTTAGACCGCATGCTAGTACTGATTAATTCACACCTTTGGTACACAGTAAGAAACAAGGTGAAGCCTGGTGTCTATAAAGGGACTTGCTAAGTACGTTAGCCAGTTGTCTACTAATGTGTGTAGTATGTCTCTGAGGACCACCGCAGTGATCCCAGCCCCAGCAGCCTGGTAAACCCACAGCATCAGTAGGACTTGGCAACATGGCAGGCAAAGGAGGTGTCCAGCTGGAGAGCCTTCTTTGGGACTTGTCTGGGGACTGAGACAGTATGCTGAAAAAGATAATCCTGGACTTTAGGAAAATTTGTTAAAGCTGGTGTTTTTTTGTCTTCTATAAATGAACTTTTTCATTATGTGTGCTTAAAGATTAAGTATAGTTTCTGAAAAGGACTCTTATAAAAGATACTATTTGCTTATTTTGCCTTTTTTTTTCCTTCTAATTCAGATTCCAGAAACATTGGCAGCACACTGTAAGAGCTGCTTTTCTCCCTGCCACTAGTTTAGATGAGCCTTAATCATCCCCAAGTGGCCAGACTGTAGCAGCTATATTTCCACAACTTCTCACTCTTTTAATCTCTGGAAGTTTAATATTTGGGGGGGAGGGGATGGGATGGGACTGCTGAATTTTGCCAAAAAGGGGTAGGACATTTTCTTTGTGCTCCCATTTCCTGTCCAGGTCTGCAAGTTCTGCCTTTTTTTTCAAGAAACTCAGTAGGCCTGAGTCCTCAGTAACTCCCTGAGGGGAGTTCACAGATGCAGATCCATGCAGAGCTGTTGAGCCATGAAGGTGCTACCTTGGACCTCAGGCTTTCCTCACCAGGGGTGTTAGCAGCCTGTGTTGATGAGGCTGCGTGTTTTCAGGAAACTCATGTTTTCACAAAACTTAGGATGGAATTTAAATACCTAAACACAGGCATCTAGCTCCTAATTGGCCTTCCTGAGACTGCCCTATGGAACTGGGGGTAGGATGGGCCCTAATAGATAAGAGGTGCCTCCAGGAGTAGCAGTTGGAGGCCAAGAAAAAGATGTCAGGGAACCACAGGTGGCACCAAGATCTGTAATTAGACAACTTGGCTACATCTCTGTTTTCTCAAAGGCTGAGCCCTGCAAAGATGGCTGTAGGGAACAGGGAGTGTGGTGACATGATGTGCAAGGGGAAACATAACTGTGCCTGAGTACTAATTCAATTTATTACCAAATCTATTGCTTAAAAAGCTGTTTTAAAATCAATTTTGTACATCATAGTGGGTTTTTTTTTTGCTCCCGATGTATTCATGAGTGTTTGGCATACTGTGCACATTAGTAGTTTTGAGAGAAGCGACATTAATAGCTATTAAGTTCAGTCTGAAATTGTGTGGCATTGTTAATTACCTCCAGTCATGTAATTTATTGAACTTACAAAACTTAAGTTCTTGAGTGCTATGACTAATTATAAGATTGGAAATTAATCCAGAAGTGGAAATTACAGCCATACTTGAAAATGTCTCTCAGCCAACTTTGATCATTTTCAAATGCTTTTATCCACAGTTCTGTATGAGGAGATCCGCCAGTGCCGTGAGGCCTGTGGAGAAGCTCACATGAAAACAATCCTAGCAACAGGTGAATTGGGGTCCCTTGCTAATGTCTACAAAGCCAGTATGATCGCTATGATGGCAGGTAAATACAAGGCTTCTTCTTTTTAAGCTAAGAATGTCTTTACTATATTATTCATAAAGCGTAAAAAATTCTCATTGTGAAAGTTTAGTTTTGCCTATAGTAGGCAAAAATTGTTATACAGCAATTACTGAAGTTGCAGGTGTAGTAATGAAGTGTCATTTGTTTTGTATAATCTACAAAAAGGTACAAAATGTTAAATAACCCTTAGAAATGCTAAGCAACAGGATTTGTAGGAAAAATTTGTCTTCAAGTGTCTGATCTTTGGTATTTTTGATAAGGGCACATACATTTGGGGCAGATAGATGTTATCCACATAGTGTCAGTGAGTGTACAGAGGTAGTGTGAGCAGGTGCGTTGTGAGCCTGTTATAAATGTAGATGGGCAGATCTCTTCCTTGAGATGATTTATGCTGGCTACAACTGTTTTTGGTTTGTGATCATTTCTCATCACCTCTACAGGAGTGTGGTTTGAGTAATCCAACTATGCTGGGGATTCATCAAGAGGAAGAGCATCAGTGATGCAGCAGGTGCTGGAATGCTCTAGATTATAACTGTTTTTAAGTGGCACTCTCGAAAGTGGGACAGTTAATACTGACAGTTAATGATGTTCAGTTTTGCCTACTTTAAACAGGACTTCAGGGCTGTGTTTAATACAATCTTTAAGATGCAAAATATTCTTTGGACTCTGTTCTAAACATCTGCTTCTTCCACCATTCTTGAAGGAAGGCACCTCTCTATTGGCAGAGGGAAATGTAAAGATATCCCAAAAACCACTGTTAGTCCATATTCTAACTAAATTTTGGGTCATTTTTGTTGATTTTTTTTTTCCTACTATAAGCTCTTCAGACCTGGAATTTCTTATTTTAGGGGAAGAAAATGTCATTTGAGTGTCTTGTCTGTATTTAAATAAATATTCAACTTGCAGCTGGTCTCCTTGCCTTTTTACACAGTGCTATGCTTATCTTAGATGGAATGAGAGGCTTTTATGTTTTTTGCTTGCTCAGCTACAAAGTCAATTAGTATCATTAAGTACACAGTACAGTATTATGCTAGTAAATATTGTTTTTAATTAGAAGAGGTACAAGAAATGCATTTCCTGTCATTTATACTATTATAATTATAATCTTTTTTTAAAATTTATTTAAGAAATTCAGATTGTGAGGCATTAGAACATTTTCAGGTTTTTTGCTGGTGTAGTTTTTTTGAAATACAGCAGATGGCTCTATTGTTAATGATTTTTCTTGCATGGTTATTCATTTTATGAGATACCTATCCATACGAGTATGTGCAGTAATTCCTTTATTTCAGTCTCTTGCTTTTTCTTTGTGGGTAAGTATAAAAATAAGAATGTACATACATGCATTGAAGGCCAAATTTTCAAACTGCGACTTGTCAGAGTAGCTGAGAACCTCAAATTCCAGATATTTGTTTGATTTGCATACTTGTAATATTTTGGGGTAAAGAAACTTGGCATGGTAGGTTTAAGCTCTCGCTTTTGTGACCATATGTTTTTACAACTGGTGCTCTGATTTAAGTGAAAGAAAGAGAAGGTTTAGCTGATCTTGTGGATATGCCGGATCCTAGGGATTTTTATTTGAAATAAATGTGAAAAAGCAGCACCTCTGATAAACCTGATGCTAGTGATTAATTACATGAGAGGAAATGAGTTACACGGTATATTGGATTTGATTGCAAAACTGGATTTAGAAGTTTTTTCTGCCTCTGGCCACTTGTTCTTGTCCTTGAACCAAAATTTGCTTCTCCTTTAGCTATGCTGTTAGAAGTGCTCTGTAGAACTGAGTTATCAAAATTGATAGCTGAAAACTACTTCAAAGGGGATAACTAGTTTTGGGGTTTTTTTTTTATTGATTGTGTTTTGGTTTATTTTCTTTTAAAACTGTCACCGCCTTAGGAACCTAGATTACTGCCTTGCCTTTACAACTTGCATTTGTTGTGTCGGTGCAAGCGAGTATGTGGCGTATAGTCCTTAACCTGCTTTCACTGTGCAGTGCATAATGCAAGTCTACCATGTAGGGAGTACAAAATCATAGCCTTATGTATGTTCACGTTTGTGTTGTTGAGTATACACGCTCACACATAGGTCCTGAAGCACTGAGCTGTTACAGCATGTTTTAAAGCACATGTATGTACCTTGCTCCAAAAGTAATGCCTCCTATTTGTTTCCAGGGAAACTACAACAGATACAAAGAGCATGATAACACTATTTGATAGAGCAAAGTCTCAGCTACAAAGCAGTATTTTTCAACATTGTTGCTACCATTAGGTATGCGTTTTCACCAGCGATAAACAAGCCTGCATGCCTTACTCTATAAAAATCTGCACCAGCAAAAGGTGATCCACTGTTGCAGTCACCACTACTGATGTGCACCGCCCACCACTTCACTGTGCTCACATACAGTGTTTCATCTCCAGAAACATTCAGCAAGTGTTGATGAATGTCAGTGGGTGCCATTTTTTTAGCATGGAGGAATTCGGTGGCACCCGTTTGCTTCATGCGCACTTCTGTATCAGACGCCATTTTGTCAGGCTGCCCCTCCTGCTGTCGTCTGTCAAACAGCAACAAAATATAACTGAATGTTGTCAGGAAGGTTCAACCTCTATTGCTGTACCACCAACACCACCTTTGACATTTTAGGCCAGCATAATGAAATAGCAGACGTTACTTCAGAGCAGCCCTCCTATTTCCCATCTGTTTCATTTGTGAGACGCAGAAGACTGGAGACAAAAGAGTGTCACAGTGTGGATCTAGCAATAGCCACATGATTGAAAAGCTTGCCTGGGATGTCTGGCACCTGGGCTCACTGACAGGTCTCCCACACAAAGGTGAGTTTTATTTGTGTTTGCCATTAAGGGTCTCAAGCCCTCTTTATAAAATTACTCTGCTTTTCACAAAGCAGTTATCTGAGCAGCGAATGCCATGCAGATGACTCCTCTCCCAAGTACCTTTCCAAAATTTCTGTATAGTCATCCTTGTGCTGATGTGTGCACAAGGAGTGATTGATGTGTGCTGGGAGGAACAAGTTCCATTCAGTCTGATTCAGCTTCCAAGTAGGGGGGTCAGCTGCACGAATGACTGACTTGAAAAGGCATGCCAAAACATCAAGTAGTGTGAGAAGTGTGCACCTCCACATTGGCTGGAATTTTAAAATAATAGTAAGAGCCATGTTCAGGCTGGAGTGGTGTGTCTGTGCACTTCTGTATTCAGAAGTGTTTGCTTCGACCATGTCTGTAGGCAAGCAACTGTGCTCTGGAGCACAGTTTTCATCCAAGAAAGAGGCTGAGCCCAACAGGACGTGCAGCTCCCAGCAGTGCACTGGAGGCCAGGGACAGCTTTAGAAAATGCGGTTTGTACAACATTCTTGTTGGGGAGAAGGGTGTCTTCACAGTGAATTTGATAATAATTAGCCTCATATGAAGGAAATACAAGAATTTGTGTCTTTTTTGGCTCATTCTGTGTCTGAAACCATATCTCTCCTAAGTAACGTCTATTTTTTTCTTCCTTCTCTAGCACACTACATAGAGAAAAAGACATCAGAATGGAAATAGGCAACTAGTTCTTAAAGTCTTTTAAGTCACCCTTTTACATATTTGACTGACATGCTAAAAATTATTCTGGAATATTTAAGTATCTATTTCTGCGTGCTGTTCTGAAAGAGGCTGACAGCCCTCTAAGGACAGTGAGTCAGCTAGCAAGAATAATTCTTGCAGTGCTAAGGAGGAGACAATGGAGAAGGTAAGGAGTGCACAGCACTGGATCAGTGTCACTACCAAAGAAGTATGTTGTTTTCAGAAAGCTGAGATAAAGTCTCAGACAAACAGGGAATTTTTGTTCATAGTTTGTACTGTCCACTGCCATTTTTTGGGCTTTTTAAAATCTTTATGTTGGGTTTGAATGCATGAGCTTCCCAAGGGCAGCTGACTGCATCTTTAATTCCACCAGAAAGTTTACAAATGCTGAGCAGAGCAAACAAATTAGGGATTTTCAGCATTTGATTTGGTTGAGCTCCATTTCTATAGGAGAAACACAAATGTACATCTTTGTAACCTCTTCAAGAAACAGTTCTGAGGAGCACAAATAGGAGTGCTTGGCTCCCTAGTACTAGTGTGAACTACGCCATGTTTCTTCATCTTGTTGTCTTTAAAAACAAACAAGCCACAAACATCTTGTTCACTGTTTTGTTATGACAGGGTGACAGGTTTTTTATTGTTACATTTTTGACACAAACTATATTATAAAGTGCCAAGGAAGCCAGATAAGGAAAGGAAAGATGGTAAACTTGCAGTGGGAGAGGAAAGCTCCCGTAAAGGTGAGGATGACTTTATTACATAAAGTTTTTATTTTGGAAAGTTACATTTTAACAATATTATCTATTTGCAAAAACTTTATCATTTTTTATAAGAATTTGTGTTAAATAAGGAGCTAGAGGCTAAGTAAATGTGCATTGCTTTGAAAGTAAAAACTTTTGTGTCTTTTTAACTGTGAAAACTGGTCTCCACAGTATACTTCATTTACCTCATTCTTTGGGAATTTGAGAGAAATGCAGCAATGGCATATGAGAGATACTTGTTTTCATTATAAATAACAAAACAAGTACCTATGTAAAGATCAGGAAGAAGAGATGTATGCTCAATGGTAATTCTACTAAACATATAGATTTCAAGAATATTTTGTAGGTCATGAAGTAGTCAAATAAGTTGAGATACTGACTCATAAAAATTGAATTTAGAAAGGGAATGAGTTTGTGCTAAAAAGCCATAACGTCTAGATTTTCTAGCATAAAGAAGCATGCAAAAATTATCAAAACCTGGCTGAGGCAATAAAGTCTCTCATGCCAATGGGCCAGAAGAAGAAAATTAAGCCATGTGGAATCTGCAGACAGAAGTTTTGAGATGCTTTGATGCTTTTAATTCCAAAATGAGCAGAAATAATACAGCCATCATTTTCACAGCAGAACCTAAAGCCACAAATAGGCTGGCTTTGTCTTAGCTCTAGGGAGAAACTGGCTGAGAACTGTCATATTCAGTCTTTGGCTCTGAATGCAGAGAAACAGGAGTTCCCTTAAGGAAACTCAAGACACAAAAGTACTGCTTGAAAAGGTTTGTTCAGAAATCCTGAAGATCAGAATATCCCACCACACAAAAAGCCAGTCCTGAATTAAGAAAAGATATAAAAGTGCAATTAGTAAACGAAGAGGATTCAAGAAATGTGGTTTGGGACATCAAAGAATAATGCCTAGCTACGCAGCTCTAAGTGAGATTGCTGTACTGTAATTAATGTTGCTGCAGATCCAATTTTAGCGTGAATAATGGAAACACAAATTCTGAAATACTAATAATTGTTGCAGTTTTGAGCAGTGTCTTATAAAGATTTGTTTGGATCCAGGATAGATGGTGTGGCTTTAAACTTTTGAGTGTTAGGGATGCATTTTGTACTGTTGGCTGTGGGCTGCTGTGGTCCAAAGCAAAAGTTCTGCTGATTGAGAAGCTAGGCATGCTTTGTGCAGATAATACTGATGTAGGAAATAAGACTGATGAATAAGTAATAATACTTGGCACTTAGATAGCACTTTACATTTTCAAGATACATGCAGACATTAGCAGAAGAAATCTCGCAACAGCCCTGTGAAGTATGAGATGAAGATCGTAACAGACAAGTCAAAAGTCAAGCTGAGATCAGTTGCGAGGCTTCAGATCCTATGTTCACACCAGAGGCTGAAGCTTCTGTTCAGTAGCATTTCAGCTGTATTACATTTAAAGAAAAATGTGATTTAATTATGTGTCTACATTCAGCTGTAACTTGATACTGGTGAGACAGTTATTAGAGCCCAAAGCAAATGAAAGGCAAATCAGGGGTGGAGGCTTGGTAGTTAAAATGAATCATGGTTTCAGTTTGTCTCTTTTTACCAATCCAAAGCACACACAGTTATATTGAGTTTACTGTGTATTTGTAAAAGGTTCACTTTCCCATGTAAAGAGATAGTCAGAAATTAGGAGTCAAGTGTGTCTGTCACGTTCCTAAAGCAGACCAGATCAAAACTGTCAGTTCCTTTCTACAGAAACGAATAATCTTTGAGTGCTTTCCAGGGTGACTGATGATGTTAAGCTCTGGCTTAGCGTATAAGCCTGGGGGCAAACTAGTCAGTCCTCAGTCTTTGAATGTATGGGAAGAGGACTTACTTTCTGACTGGTGAGTAGGTCTGTCTCAGTCACAGTGTGGTGGTGGTTTCCTCTCTCCCTCCAATGAAGCAGGACCAGGAGCATCCAGGCTGCAATGTCAATCACTTGTTGTGCTGTCTTGGCTGAGCTGTGCTCATGGGAAGGATATTGAAATGCATTGTATTCTCACACTGCCTGCTTTCTTTAGTGAACAAAGCACAGTGCAGAGAGAGTCCTTCTACTAGATTACCGAATAGTAGAGAGTAATCCCAATTTTCTTTGTGACTGTGAACTTCTGACAATACAGATTAGATTTAGCATGGGCTAAATTTCTGAATTCCTTTAGTTTACCAAGAGTGCATTATATGATTTTTTTTGTTGGCCCTCTTCTATCTGAATATTAGCAGAAAATACCTCATTGTGCAAAGACCTGCCCGTTCCTTCAGAATTTTTAGATAAATTTGAGCTTTCAGAGTTGGAACTACTTCAGCTCTTCGCACTGTGAGGATGCATTGTTACACATATGTTTAGGATCATGGCCTTGGGTGCTGTCTCGCAATGTAGAAGTTGTTGCAATGTGGCTACTGTAAGATGCTCATGAGGACAGTATTTAACAGTATTGAATCACTAGTTGTTGATAACTTCACTGTGTTTGTTGCAACACATCATGCATTCTACACAGTCTGCACGTTCACAGCTCTGGTTTATATCACTGAAAGTTCAGTGCAAGGAATGAATGTAAAGCTTGCTATGAAAAACCAAGACAGAGAGCAGGTGACGCAGAAAGTGACACAGTCTGACTCAAAAGTTTGAATAAGATCATAGAATAAAAAAGGTTTGGGATTGGGAGTTAGATCAACACACGTTCCTAGCAACGTGGAAAGTCTTTAAATATACTTTGTATGAAAGAAGCCTCTACAGGAGCAAGTGATAACATTTATTCTGATCCAGAGTGAGGGCAAAATAAATAAATAAAGAAATAAATAAGTAATTTTTTAAAAAGGCCAGTAGTATAAAAATGCAGATAACTGCATGTTCAATAAGGCAGTACAAGGATGCTCCCTTAAATGACGTAATTGCCTACAAGCTTACCAGTGATATTGCAGCTAATGACTAGAAATAATGTAGGTGCAATAGATAAGATTGGAGTTGAAAAGTTATAACAATGCAATCACAATACCCTCAGGTTTGGATTACTGATGAGGGTCTATGCAAAGAGTAGTAACACAAAACCAGAATTGGACTTGAATAAAGGAGACCTGGAAAGAATGCAAAATGAGACTTAAAAATCTACCTGGAACTCAATTATGTATGTCTAGGGAATCAGAAGTATAGGAGTGGTTAAAAAGACTAGTGTAGGCTCTAATGAGAAGTCTTACCTGTAAAGTCTTAAGAGCAACAGAACTCTGTGTATGTAAATAATATGCAAGAGAAACAAAAATGTTGAAAAAAGTACATAGAATCTTTGAGGGGACAGCAAAGTTTTAGTATATACAGTGAAGCCTGAATGTATTTGCAGCCATAGCTGGGGGGAGATGGTTATCTGAGGTTGTTCATATTTGCTGTACCAGGATGCCTGGTGACTCAATTTTCTAATTTTGTGAAAGGTCTATTCTATTAATGGTGTTCTTCTCTAATCAGAAATAGGAATATAAAGCCTCTACTCAAGTCAAAGAAGGAATGCCAGTGTAAAAACAGATGACATCCATCAGCTCATTACTTGCTTATTTGATTTTCATCATCCATAACACTACTTGACTTTCCCTCCACCCCTTCCACATTTCCAAATAGAGACTGTAGTATTTCTAGCTAAGTCAGGAAACCAGATGATGGGTAGAATTGCTTGAGAAAGCAGAATGGATCCTGGCTTGCCTTCACCTTTGACAACTCAGTTAACTTCTCTGTTTTTCCATGCATAAAATTGACATTGCACATTTCATAGGGCTTTAGTGAGGTCTAGTAAATTAAGATTCAAGCAGAAGTACATTCCTGTCATTAGAAGGAATAAATTTTCCCTGTCTGCACATGAAGATGGAACACCCTGGTGGTCACAGCTGAAACTGGGAAATTCAGCAAGAGAAATTCTGGGAATGTTCTGGTGGAAGCATAGGACTGTGATTTCCCAGCACAGCCAATCCTGGCAATGACAGTGAAGATGGGAGCTGGCACAGCTTGCCACAGTACTCAAGGGTGATGGCATTGTGCACTGCAGAATTGACTGGCACTGTCCATAGCTGCAGAGAGGTCACCTCCCACCATTTTAATAGCTCTCTACACAAAATAGAAGAGATTTGCCATGTCTCCTATACATCTCTTTCGCTATGCTTTAGTGTTGTGGCATATCAGAAGAGTTTGAATCCCTACCTGCACAGATTTCTGCTACTTGACCTATGAGAAGGTAGCCATTTACACTTCGGTCTCTGAAACTAGTGTGAAATAGATTACAGTGAATGGGCAGGTACTGACAGTGTGGCATACTGCTGTGAGGCGTCAGCCTTCTATTAAGAAATTATTCTAACTGCCTGGATAGTGTTTTTCTTTTGCTGATAGTCAAAATCTTCTCAAAGCATGTTAATTAAGGAGTATCTAAATGGTATACTTTCAATTTACAACAACTGATGCAGAGAGGGGAGAAGGCACCCCTGTTGCGTTAATTTTCCCCATGAATGAAACCTTGTTTCTATGTTAAATAATTTGTTAGAATTTGAATTAAAACTTTTGAAGTTTCGTATCGCCTCAGACTCAGAAATCGTTGCACAGTGAATAGTTCTAGTCAAACATGCCGTCAAAATAACACGGCTTCATAGCAAAAACCTTTGCATCTGTGAAGCTCTGATACTGAAGGTAATGGTTTGAGAGAATGCAATTTTAAAACATGGAAATATTATGTAAAATCAATAGATGCACAGGGTACTATTTATTTCTCTGATATTTCAGGTTGTTTTTTTATTGTGTTAGCAGCAGGTGCTAAATTCCACTAAACAAGTGAAAAATAGAAATAAATATTTAATTTACCATATCTATCAATTATACAAAATTGGCTTATGAAATATTAAAGTATCTTTTAAGAGATTGCAAGTAGAACACCACTTAGAAAATACAGTCCCTTAACAGCAATTTAATATAGATGTGGAAATAAACTAAGCATGGTTTTAGGTTTGCAGATCTGGGAGTTTTTTGTTAATTTTAAGGTGGCAGGGCCTCATGAGTTCTTTACAGAGAGAGTAGTGAGTTGCTGGCTGCCCAGAGAGGTTGTGGATGCCCCTGGAGGTGTTCAAAGCCTGGCTGGTTGGGACCCTGGGCATCCTGGTTTAGTGTTAGATACGGAGGTTGGTCACCCTGCCTGCAGAAGGGGGGTGTTGGAGCTTGATGATCCTTGAGGTACCTTCCAACCCAAGCCATTCTATGATTCTATTATTCTATGAAATTATTTTGAAGCATACACCCATGATAGTAGAATGTGAAATCAGTTTTCTAAACAGAAAGATGTTGAGTGGAAGAATACACTGGGAGTACATGATCTTGAACATCAGTAGGCCATTTTGAAACACTTCTAGACCTCGTTCAAACAAACGCATTTGCTGGTCAGGAAGAAGAATGCTGTGAAAAACAAAGAAGCATATCAAAAGGTGGACACATAAGCAAATTCCATATTGAGACATCAAAGTGGGACAAAAATTAGTTATACAAAACAATTTAGTCTTTAGAAGATTGTGGATAGTGTTCTTGCCAGTAAGCTGGATCTTAAAATATACTGAGATCAGTATAAAGACATCCACTAACTTTTAACACATCAGTTCCTAATAGTGCTGACACAGTATTTCCAGGCGTTACTTCATTAAGTGCAGAGAAACAGGCTGAATGCACAAGCTTACTGTTGGGCTGCGTGTTACTACAAACACATTCCTCGCTGAGCTAAATAGGGCTGACTATTTGATTGCAAGCATTTAAGCTTGCATTTAACAGCTTCCATTCCTTGTATGTTTTTAACTAGAATTTAAAAGGTCATATTCATAGAGTTTGTCAGTCCTTTCTCAAAGGAAAATACTTCGCTCAGAATATGACAATATAGTAGTATTCTTCACCATAGCTTTTCCCAACTTGCTCTTGTGGTTATTTGCACCATTTTTGATGAGTTGTGAAGGAGCCAGAACTTTATTGGTAAGTTCTTGGATTGCTTCATCTGTCTCGCAGGCTCCTTTGATTCATAGCACCAAAGGACGACCCATGTTGGGAAGACATTGGAAGGAATGGAAGGAATTCTTTGATACAATACTTTGGAATTTCACCATGTGGGAAATGCTTCTGGTTTATATCTTTTAAAATTAATTTTCTCAAATGAGAGAATCATAGATAAATAAAATGATAGTTCTTAATATCTCTCAAATAAGGTACTATCTAGTTTCTTACTATGTGTATTTTACTGTTATCCAACTTCAGTGGCTTCTCCAGAGCTTCCTTTAATATTCCTGCTTTTGAGGGGTATTTTCAAAGGCAAAGATGACAGCAAAGTCCATGGTCCATGGCAAGTCAACAGGGATCTGACATCTGATTGTCTTTTGCCGCTTTGATGTCTCTCTCCCTCTAGCATTTCTGTTATAGAGTGACTTTCCCTGCAGTGTACTGATTTCTCAAGCTGATTTCCTGTATTCTCAGTAAGTCTAAGATGTAGGAAAGCTTCCTCTTTGTTGATGTCAGAACGTTGCAAGCAAAAACTCTTCCTTCTACAAACTTTGCCACTACAATGCCAATTCAATGTCCTGCTGATCAGCCTATCTCAAACATTGCAGCGGAAAAATGTAGTTTATCAGGAAGATTTGTTAATTCATCTCTAAAGAACCAGAAAGGAAACAAATGGAGATGTTCCATATTCCATCCAGCACATTAAGCTTAAATTATGCAAAAGGAAATTATGAATCATGTATCTTCAAAAGCATCCTTCCCACTGGTCCTGGAAAATGGACATGCAGAGAGCTCAGGGGAAATGCAAAGCCATACACATAAATGGAGCTTTGACAGGAACCCAAGCCTCTAGATGAGAAAGCATCTTGGTGGGGTGTGATGGAAAAAGTGCCGTGTTTTTCCAGGCCTCCAGATGCCAGCATGAGGAATGGTAGCATTGGCATGTGGTACTCTGATAACAAGACACTATGTCTGTGCTCTTGATAACTAACTGCTTATATTTCTGTTGTAATCAGGAACATTTTGTGGCCTCTCTGGATGTGGTTACATGTGGGAAGATTTAGCTTCTGAGCAGTTTGCTTGGTTATGATCGCAGTGGAGTTGCAGCTTTGAGAAGGCTCGTCTGGGACCTTCAGTGCCATTTTCAGCCACTTCCAGTGCCTGGATTAGAATTACAATTCTAATTACAATTAGAATTAGAATTAAAAACTACTTGCGTAGTTTTCAACTAACTGTCTCCAAAGTGCACTGCAGAAATGCTGGCTTACTGCTTAAAAGTAGAACCAAACAATCCTAGTAAAATAAATCGAGGTACTCCATGCTTTTGATCTTCCTTATGAGTTCATTAGCAGAGACTTGCCTCCTGTTATGAAGTAAGAATTGAATACATGAGAGAAACCTAGGAAGGCAGCAATGTATTTTTCTGTTGAAATGCTCAAGCAAAAGACTTAAAAAAGTATATGAGTGCATGATAGGGTGATGGATGAAGAGAAATATTGAGGATTTAAGAGGTTCCTTTGCCTTTTGTGCCCTGTTTCTGCAGCGAAACATGGGAATATGCAAAGCACTTTGCAAAATGAAAATACTTTGAATTAGAACAAAGAATTATTAATTACTAGTATTGCTGCAATTCCTTACTTGGCAACAGTTCAGCAAATAGTTCTGCCAGCTGAGGTTATTGTCTAAGGTCTGTTGCATGAAAGGCATGAACGAGAGAGAGGCTGCAACTGTCTGAGAGTAAGTTTTAAATGGTGGAAAGCAGAGGGAAGATAAGACTAGAATGCATGCAAGTTAGAAGGAGATGGGGCATTTGAGGCATCAGTGATGTGTTCTGTATTATTCATAGCTGTGATTCTGGTTCAGCTTCTAGGTTTTCTGCATTTTCATTTGCTAAATTAGGTGGGACATCACATAAAGACTAAAGTAGTCAGTGAAACGTAGAAAGGTTTAGATCATCATGATCATACAAAGCTTGCAGACGCCTCTCCACAAAATGTGCGTTGCTACAGCACAGAATTTTATCTAAATATACTAGTGAATAATTTAAAAAGACCTGTTTATTTTTTAATAAAAAAGAAGCATATAAATTGACTGAGTGTTCCTAATGTTACTTACAGCTGCCATTGAGCAGATGTTAGGGTTTCTTAGCGGTATGCTAGACCAAAATAAGTTTTATGAATAAACAAATAACTTCTTTTTATTACCAGCTCTTTTAGACTGATTCTCTGCTAAATTCACAACAAATGGCTTTTAAAAGTCTCCTCATAAATAATTACCTTTCTTGTGCAACTTTTTTTCTTAGGCACTTGGATTTTAATTACGATGATGAACTATTTTAATAAATTGTTGAATAATTTTATCTTTTTAGGGCTGAATCCGTGTTCCATTTTTCTTTGACATAGCTGGTTCCTGAGAATTTAATCCTTTTAAAATTCTTGCTAGTTCTTCTCATCTTACTTTCACCCCCCTTAATAAATTCACACCGAAGAAGCAAACAGCATGCAGCAGCATCCTTTTCTTCTGATCTCCCCATGTACACACCCATCTTAGCTTTCCGGTTAACTACAGCCTCCTGTTACTAGTAACCATTTTGTTTAACTCAGTCATTTTGATCACAGAAAGTCGGAAGAGATAGCTAATTAAATGGAGACAATTGATTTTTACTTTCGGATAACGTTTGGGAGCTTTAAAGCACTCTACAGAAGATGGCTATCAAAGAGATATTTTGTTTAGTTGTTAGACAAAGCACGTGCAACACTACTGTACTGAGCTTCAGACAGTGTTTTTCAGTGTAAATACTTACAGGTGTGTATGTTTGTGCTTTGATGTAGAGAAATGCTAAACTCATGGTTCCTTGTGACTTCAGTTGTGATTCAGTGACTTGGAAAAATGACAGCTTTATGGAAGTGTGTACATCTTTATTGAGAGGGCAAGGAGAAAAGATAGGTGACGGTCTTATAATACGGTCAGCTTTTACTCAATTAGAATCACCTGCTAGTAATAATAAAAGAAAGCACAGAGGATTTAAACTTTTATAGTTTTTTTTTTTAGACTGACTATGGAATCAAAGTATGTGTCATGATCTCACTCTTGACAGAGTAATCATGAATCACTACAAAAAGTATAAATACCAATTTAGGCACTGTTAGAAGTCATTTCTAAAAGTGTTGATCCTGCAGGGCTTTGAGTTTACTGGATTGGGATCTGTCACATAATTGTATCTGTTCCTTTAGGGTGCAGCCTTGGGTACCTTTGTTCACTGCTGCGTATTGTGTAAACTTTGCATGCTTAGGACCAAACTCAAGTGGGGAAACAGTATGGACAGCTTTTTCTATTGTGCCAAGAGCTTAACATTTCAGAAGGAAAGGCATAACAAGGTGGTTGTGCTTCCCTGTGTGACTTTAATACTGTCACCAGTGCTGCATTTTGCCAAGTGGCAAGCCAGGTATAATGTTCTATTTAACCTCTTCTGTTACAGAATGTGTAAGTGTGGTTGAAGAAGCCATTGCTATCGAAGTAAGGCTCTGAAGTACTTTTCCATGCAAAAATATGAACTTTAGGTAGATAATTTTTTGTAAGAAATACATTAAATGCACTCACAATGAATAGTGGCATTTAATAACTCTCCACTAATACCAGTGAAGATACATATATCTAGCACAAAGAGAATTTGATACACAACTTCTTTCATTCCCAGTATTTCAATAAGACTGAAATGCCAGTATTCAAAATGATGTGTTTTTAGCTTTGGTTTAAAAAAAGTAAAACATATAGATAACATCTAGATTCGAAGATCAGAATATCATCTTCATTTTGCCAGTGTGTTAACCAAATATGTATTTCCATATCATTTAAGCAGAAGCCAGGCAGTTGTTTGATCAGATTTTTGGTACTTTTGGTTTGCAGTGCTTACCGTATTTGCAATCTCTGACCAGATTAGGACAAGTGGAAGGGAAGAAACAACGTCCCAGCATGTTAAATACCTCCTTATGAGCTGCTGGTGGTGCTTAAGAGTTCTTTTGATTTCCTTCCTTTTTTTAACTAATTCTTTATAGATTGTTATGCCAGAAAAATCAGCAACATGCCTTCATAAAGTATCCCTTTGAAATAAAATTGTTAGTTTTGCCATGTAAGCATCATTAATAATACAGCTGAGGGGGAAAAAAAAGATTTCCTAAAAAAAACACAGGAGTGTGTCTTTCCCTGACTTCCAGCTGAGAAGTGCTGCCTGCTTGGAGTGTGGCTGCACAGTCAGAGCTTTTGGTTGGGTTTTTTGTTGTTGTTTGGGCAGCAAGTTTTTTTGGTATTCAGGCCACCTGAAGAGCTGGAAACCTTCTGAAATAACCCTCCTGACAGTAGTGAAAACACTCCACCCTGCAGCCCACACTTGCAGGTTTTTTGCAGCTTTGCCAGCTATCAAATTATCAAGTTGGGAAAAGAGGAAGCAAACTGAGAGGCAGACTTGCTGGGAAGGAGGAGCTGTGAGTGAGCTTCTTATAATTAAATGTATATATTATTAAATTATCTTATAAAAAAAGAAGAAACAACTGACGGTTTTTGTCATTTTGACAATTCTGCCTTGAAATACACTACCTTATTTATAACTAAGTCTTTCCAGGGTGTTTCTCTTCTGGTACTCGTGTTAAAAGAAGAGTGTACAACGCCTACACCCATGGCAGAGTCTACTTGTTCATAAGTTGATTGTATTGAAGATTTTCGAGTGTCATAAAAATTAAACCAAGTGCTTTCGCATTTTCCGCATAATCACATGATTACTGGAGGGAGATGGTTGAACTTGCTATGCAAGCCTATAACTGCCATCTGATTTCTTCAAGACAGGAAGAAACAAAGACATTAATGACTGGGGTCTGGTGAGATCTGTCACTTAATATTTTTTAGGCAAAGTCAGGACATTGGCTCTTGGGAAATTTCTTTGACAATGAAAATCTCCCCAACGCAGAAGTGCTGGAAAAGCCTCTGCCTGTGCCAGCTGCCTTCTTCTGAGTAGGGTCAAAATGGCTGAGCAGCCGATGCTGGATATTTGTCTTCTGCATAACAAAGAGGATGGATGCTGAGCAGGTTCTGACTGTGGCATTAAGACATGACTTTTAAATTTCAAAAATCAATCGCGCCTTCCTCTGGGTTGGAGTCAGAACAGAATCTTAAACTGCTTTTGCTACGAAGTGTTGAAGAACACTCAAAGTGACATTGAAGTGTCATGATTTTGTCTCTATTATGTGTTTTTTCTTTTAATCTTTTAAATTCATAGCACCTTCCAATCTTAATAAGGCAGACTAATTTTCTAGTTACATTGTTCAGTATGGAGTATCTCCAAATGGATTTTAAGTTGCTCTTTCAGTGTGAGTAATTTTGTTACAGGCTAATAGATAGTATGTAAGCATACCTGAGTTTTAATGTTAACATATTTATTTCTGAGTTGATATCAACATTAAATAGTACAAAGCTAAATCTGGTTGCTACAAGATGGTATGTGAAATGCCATGTAGTGCTATGATTCCAAGCAGTCATGGATATTTATTATTTCCTTCCAAGTGCTAGTGCTATTAGTGGTAGATATATCAGGGCTTTAGCCACAGTTTGTAAAATGTCATGTACTAGACAACATTTTGAGAGACTAAGATGTATTGATCCAAAGCCAGGAATGCCAATAGATGCCTAGAACATTGCTGGTTTAATTATATCACAGTTTAGGATGGTTTATCATTGCCTAGATTATTTAAAGTGTGAGCAAGTAAATCATGCAATGCAATTCAATGTTTTTAAGTTAAGATTGATGGGTGAAATTTTCAAATAACATCTAGGTTCTCCCACATTTTCTTTTCTCAGCTCAGTGAGAGCACAGAGCTCAGTTCAGAATCTGAATGCCTGCCTCTAATCTGAAAGGAGAGACCAGCCTTTATGTTGTTTGATAAAGCAGCAACTTGTTTTTGCAACGACTTGTAAAGTGATAAGAAGGTATGTAGTGGTTCCTTCTCAGAAACCCAGCATACTTGTAGGTGCTGTTTGTGTGACAGTAACACTGCCAAAGCAGGAAAAGGTCACTTTCTCCTCCTAGTCCATGTCCAGATCCACATTCCTGTACAAAGACTATGTGTTGTTATAACCTTTAGTTCTTTTATGCAGTATTCATCCTTTGCTATCTTTGCAGCAAGGAGTGGGAAGGGAGTGCTGAAGGTGTGACTTCCTTTTTGAGGGAAGCCTCTGCATAACAGTGAAGATGGCAGTGGCAACAACTGGGAGCGGCTCTGCTGCTGTGGGCTCTCCTCCAAGCATGCTGCAGAGCACTGCCTCTAGATTTTATGCAGTGCTACAGCTACACTCAACAGTAACACTGTACTGTTGCCAGCTCTACAGTGCAGTTTGCGAACTATTTTATTCTGGAATTATTTTGGGTTATTTATGGTTCTTCTACTCTTCAAGTACTTTGGTAGCTGATGGAACATCCCTCTCTTAAAATAATTGTACTGCTACTCTTTTGGCCCCATCCACTCTTCTCTTCACGTCATAAAAGTGCCATGGCTGCCTCCCTCCTGTTTTGTCACGGGTGTTGTGCTGAGGAGATAGCGTGGATCTAGTCAGCTGGGCGAACACCGTGCATCAGTCTTACTTTTTGCATGGGTGCACGGAGGCAAGCAGAACCCATGTTCTCATGTTAGAGCAGAGAGATTTGTACTGATGTCTCCTGTGTTTTGTGTCTTGCTCAAACTGGTAGCAAACCATGTTCTACACATTAGTCTGTGAAAGATCATAGAATGGTTTGGGTTGGAAGAGATCTTTATGATCATCTAGTTCCAAGCCCCATGCTGTAGGAAGGGACACCTCCCTCTAAACCAGGTTGCTCAAAGCCCCATCCAGCCTGGCCTTGAATGCCTCCAGGGAAGGGGCATTCGCAGCCTCACTGGGCAGCCTGTTCTTGTGTATCACCACCTTCGCAGTAAAAAATTTCTTCCAAATATCTAGTCTAAATCTACCCTCTTCCATTTTAAAACCATTTCCCCTCATCCTGTCGCTACCTTTATAAAAAGTCAGCTTTCTTATAGGCCCTTTTCAAGTACTGGAAGACTGCTCTAAGGTCTCCTCAGAGCTTTTCTTCTCCAGGCTGAAGGGCCCCAGATCTCAACCTGTCCCCATAGGGGAGGTGCTCCAGCCCTCTGATCTTCTTTGTGTCCCTCCTCTGGACCCGCTCCAACAGCTCCATGTCCTTCTTGTGTTGGGGGATGCAGAACTGGACCCAGTACTCCAGGTAGGGTCTCATGAGAGCAGAGTAGAGGAGCAGAATCCCCTCCCTCAACCTGGTGGTCACGCTTCTCTTGATGCAACCCAGGATACGGTTGGCCTTCTGGGCTGCAGGCACACATTGCTGGCTCATGTTGAATCCCTCATCAACCGACACCCCCAAATCCTTCTCTTCAGCACTGTTCTCAAGCCATTTTCCACTCAACCTGTACCTTGAGATTGCCCTGACCCAGATACAGGACCTTGCACTTGGCCTGGTTGAACTTTATGAGGTTGGCATGGGCCCACCTCTCTCCGCGCTGTTAACTCAGAAATAAACAGCACTTGGACTAGATAAGCTGAGAGGAAAGGTACATTTTTTCTTAGTGATTATTGTATGATTACCATTAGGTGTTTGAATGCATTGGTTTATTTATTCGTTCTACCTTTGGCTTGTCATGTGTCATTAGGCAGACTGCTTACCCAGTTTTAGTATTGCCATCTGCAAAAAGAAATAAGGTTAATATAGGTTGTATACTGTAATGCCCTTGAGTGTAATGCATGGTACACATTTTTGAATAAATAACATAAAAAATCTCAGGGAAGTAGCGCAACATTTAACAAATAGATAATGATACAGGGATTCCTTAATCTTCTTTGTGGTCCCACTCATTGCTCTTGGGAGTGTATCCTGCTGCTTTTCATTGGAGAGGACAAGGGAGGATTACTGCAGAGGCACATAACTGCCTTTACTGCTCCTGCACTCATACACATCCTAACACTGCTTCTGTTTGGTACTGTGGGAGGGGACTGGGAACATGTGTTTTTTTCCTGTACTTTAGTGTGGCTTGAAGCCTAAAACCAAGTGTCACCACTGATAGGGATCCCAGCTGTGGTCACTGAGGTCATAGTATGTCCATTATTTCTTTTCTCTTTTACTATGCACAAGTAGGGTTTGGTTTGAAAGAAATGCTCTAAAAATAACAGCAGCCAATGCCTTGTAGCAGAACTAAAGAAAGTGGTATGGATCGTTCTTTTGAACCTTCTAAACACATTTTAAATGAACACACAAGAATCTAATACTAATTAAGTAATAGTATCCTATGGAGACCTGTGGTAGATACTATAATAATGCATTAGCAAGCTATACATAATTCAGCAATGCTGAATTCCTTCAGAGATCACCTACAGGGAATTTTGCATAAGTATGGACTTAATAATTTGTCCCTTCATGTGTGTACATAATTGTTCCTAAGGGCACTATTTGGCCTGCAGATTGCCTGTTACCAGAGATGGTGTACAGGAAAGGAAGCATCCGTTTCTAGTCTTGAAAACCAACTGAGATGATAGGGTAGGTCATTAGAAAGGTTGTCTTATTTGTAAACAGACATTAAACATGGAGCCCCATGTTCTGATTCATTTTTTGCTTCATGCAGGCGCTTTTCAGAAAAGAATTGCAAAGTTTAGTTCACAAAATACCAAATTGTAAGCCAGCAATTTCAAAAATGGTAACATAGCTGCAGACTCTGAAAAGATGCATAGGTATCTGAACAAGTGATCTGACACAGTAGCCATGTGTGATGGAGCTGAAGCAGCTCAGTGAGCTACTGCTGAAGCATGTTGTCACAGATGTGTATTCTCTTCTCTTAAATGGCAAAATTAAACTATAGGGAAATATATTTTATCTTGCAACTGCAGTAGAATAAGGATGTGTCAGTGGACTAATGTGATGTCTCAGCTAATAAGAATTAGCCGCTCATGTTAGCCTGGCCTCTCATTTTCAGAGGTTTGATCTTAAGATCCTCTTTTTTAGGTACTCCAAAATAAAAAGATGTCTTGCTCGTGGAACTCTATACATATTTGGTAGTGATATTATTACTACTGCCTTGTCAGTGCAAACAACAGAGGCTTACACTTGTTTCCTCAACAGCGTGACTGTGCCACCAGACTAAGAAGTCCTGTAAGGGAGTTACCTCATGTTGCCACATTTTGTTATAGCCAAGTTGCAGCAACCAGATACATTTCAACTCACTGGAAGTACATACGAGGTAACGTGGCATAATTGTCCCTCTGCAAGCATATGTCTCCGAACTATTGTTTAAAACTGCCAGATGCAACTTCGTTCTTTTTTAAGAGTAAGGCAACAAGTCAGACTCTGTCGTTATAATCGTTCCCAAAGGGCATTTGAAGCACTTTGCAACCAAAAGGTTGTGATTACACCTCAATTGCCATACTGCTTATTATTGCTTATTGCTTAATTATGGAACCGTAATATGTTTCTTGGATGCTGTCAGCTAAGTGGCATTATTTGGTTCTCACGCTCTGCTTCATTTTTGCATGGGACAGGGAAGCTTTGTGATGTTCTGATATGATGGAGGGGATAGCAGTAGGATGGCCAGCTCAATTCTGACCTTCAGGAGAACAGGACATTGAATTCTTGCCCTGCCAATTGCTTGACTTGGGCAAGTCTTTCCCTACACTCAGGTGCTTAAGGCTTAATGAATATGTGGGATAAACAGTGGGCTTCATCTTAACCTCTAGGTGTGGGTTCAAGATGCTTAAGCCACTACTTTCAGCGTGTGCAAATCCAGCTGTCTTGGTTTAAATGGTCTTCATTGACCTACAGTAGCTGAGGTGTGTGTGTAGGGTGAGAGAGCAGAGGAACAGAGTTTTAATATCTTGAAATATTCTAGCTAGTGTCACAGGGCACAGTGATCACGGCTCAAGTGGCCTGACTCTCAACTATGTAGAGAACTCAGTTTCTCTGTATAGACTGCACTGGTCACGTTCCTTGTGGTTTATACTAATTTCTGTCTCCATTTAAATTGAGGTGATGCACTTTTTGCTTGCTTGGGCCTTGGTGCTGTTCCTGGGTTCACAGCAAGTCCAGCAGAAACAGGCATCTGATGTGCTGTGTTGCATAGGAGATTTGATATCTGCACTCTTCACTGATTCAGTGAATTGTGCCTGACTCACTGAAAGGCAAATGTACTTTTGCAGTTGCAATGTTAAAAAGAGTGAAAATATTCCCTCTTCCAGGCTCACTGGGCCTACAAGTCTATCTGGAAAAACTCATTTTGTAAGTCTTTTGTGTAACCTACCCAAATGAAGGGGAAAGCAACAAGAAACCTGGGGGGTAATTTAACATCAGCCTGGATATGTATATATTCATAGGAAGATGGGAAGATGGGTGATAAATTTGGGATTCTAAATCATCACCTAAGTTTCCAGATGAAACTCCTACTGAACTTCATTCCTTAGACTTGTTTTTGAAAACATGAATAAGAAATAGAATTGATGAAACACTTCTGTTATTACAAGGCTGGCATAAATTCTACTTAATGAGGTGCTTTTTATGGCAGCGGTTGATTTTTAAATCCCCCTTTTCATTACTGAAATCTCCACTTTAATAACACGTTGCAGAGTGCTTTGGTAGTATGCATCTTCTGAATTCTGTGAGAGGCTGCCTGGAGTCCTGCATGGAAGCTCTTGTATCATGATTAGAATTTGTTCAGGAAGTAAAAATATATTGTTTTCTTTGGTAGAGGATGCTACTAAATTGGCTCTATGTTTGTCTAATAATCACATCTAAAGCTGATTATTCTGGTAATAGCCTTAAGATATTATTTAAAAATAAATATATAAATGCACTACTTTTGTACTAATACTAGTTTTTAATCTCTTCTTGTTTCTGTGAAGTCTGAATGAGATTTTCAAAATTGAATAATAATTTGATCCGTTAATCTTTTGAAGCTAGTAATTTTATTTTCCCCTCTTTGCAGTCTCTGAGGCTCGCAAATGAATAGAGCTTCATTACTGGAGTCTGCATTTAATAACCATTATCCATTATCTTGTAATTAAGACTCCCTGTAACGAATCATGAGGACAATGCAAAAATACATAGTACATTTCTTTAATGAACTGGAAAATGTTCATCTTGTTCTATTTAGTAATGAGTTGCTGAATAGTCGTTAAATCCACTGGAGAATAGAGCTAGATGAATTCTGAAGACTATCTTGAGTTTGTGGTTAATCTATTAGAATTAAAATTTCATCTTCTATTTTTATCAACAGCTGATTAGAAGTCATTCTGTTTGACCAAATTGATTAGAAGACCATATACAAGGGCAGCTGTTGTTTAATGAAAGTTTTTAATGAAACTGTACCATAGAGACTTGTAATTATAAGACTTATAAAAGCTTTGACTTACCTTATACTAGAAAAAATGAAAAGTATTGCAATGAAGAACTTTAAGTGCTGCATTTCAAAAGGGAAATTAAAAGTATAATTTGGCACTGTTAAAGTTTCACTTCCACTATTTGTTTTAATGTGACTATCGGATGTCCATACTGTCTCTCTGACAGAGGATAGCTCTGAAATATATAACTCAACTATTTCTCATTCGTGCTCAGTTCCCTGCAAGACTCAATCAACTTCTAGTTGCCTCTTTTTCGTATTGCAACTTCTTTGCAGCTAGAACTTGTTCCCTGAGTAGTCACTTCAGTTTTGAATGGGGAATGCTGTAGCATGGTGCAGCTTAAGCACCACTGACTGCCTGGGCAGGAAACCTGCAGATAAAAACAAACACGGATTTATAGGAGGCAATGTTAGTGATGAAGTTTAATTGCATTTAAATTGCAGGACACTGAAACATGCATGGTTTTGTCTCAACTTCCCAGCAGATTGAAACCTAGCTGCATGCCAACCTGCATCAAAAAGACAGGTATCTGGAGCATATTACAGCATACTGTCAGAATGTAGTCAAGGCATCTCCTTACTTTGAGCCAGCAATGAAAGTTCCCTTTCTTACTCTAGGGGATGTCATAGAGGCTTCATCATTCAAAAAGAGACAAAATGGACTAAGCCAAACCTGAAGTGGAAGCAGATGCAGTTCCAATTGACTTAAGTGGATGATGCACTGCTACGCTATGTTTGAATTAGCCCTCTTCTCCTCACGATTACTTTTGATAATGAATGATCCCACAGTACACCTTTTATAAGAAGAAGTAGGTTCCCAGGGGTGAAGTATGCTCTATTGCAATTAAAGAACTTTTGTCACTGCATTGTGTCAGTGAAGGATCAGACGCTGCAAAGCAATTCTTTTTGCTCATTTCTTAGCTTTTTGTAATACTGCACTGCTGAATTTGTTTTAAGCCCACCCAGAACAGCGGGAAGGTACAAGAAAACTACATAAGTATTCAGAACAGACGGTGAGGAAAGTTGTGTAAAAGTGAGAAAACGTGAAATAAACAATGAGTCAAGGTTAACTCTCCCTTTTTAAATAACACATTTCTTTTTATATTGTTACTGCATTATATCAGACCATGGCATTAAATGTAGTAATTTGCAATGTTACAATTACAAAGTGCATAAGAAAGGAGTTGTTTCCCTGTTTACGGTATTATACAGCTGGCTTCATTAAACACACACGGGATTTTTTTGTTATCACTTTAAACAGCTATTTGAAATAAGATATTAGACTGTCAAATCTGAGATCAAATTGATGAAAAGTTGTATTAAAAACTTGATGAAAATTGTTTCTATTCTGAAAGATGTTTGTGGAAATATTAAAATATTGATTTATATGCAAAATTTGTTCAGAGAAAATCATTGGCTTTTTTTTTTTTTTTGTTAATCTGCTATCTTCCTTTTACATATATGTAACACATGTAGCACACATATATAATGTATGTCCATTCAGGAACATATATGTAAGTTGATCCAAAAATAATGCCTCCTATTTATTTCTGTGGAAGCTACAACAGACACAAAGAGCACAATAACACTGTTCAATACAGCAGATTCTCAGCTACTAGGCACTCTTTTTCAACATAGTCACCACCATTCGCTACGCATTTTTGGCACCAATTAACAAGAGTCTGCATGCTGTGCTCATAAAAATTTGCACCAGCAGAGGTGACCCACTGTTTCACAGCTGCTGTGATGATATCGTTGCTAGGAAAATGACCCATCTTTATCATCAGCCTGAGAAGATGAAAGTCACAGAGCGCCAAATCTGGACTATACAGCGAGTGTGGTAGGACAGTCCAGCCAAGGCTGGCAGTGTGCTCCTCAGTCTTCAAACCAGTTCTAGGCCTGGTGTTATCATGTTCCAGGAGTAAAGTTATCTTATTCTCTGGCCTGACTCTGCAAGTTTGAGCCTTCAGCTTAGTCAGCATCATGGTATAGCGGTCAGAATTGACAATCTGTCCAAGTTCCAGGAAATCCAGAATGATTACCCTTTTTCTGTCCCAGAAGATGGTGCACATCACTTTATCTGCTGAACATTGCATCTTGTTTTTCTTTGATGGGGAATTCAGTGTGGCTACTCCATGGACTGACAGTTTGACACTGGTTCATAGTAATGACAGCACTTCTTGTCACCAGCAATGATGTGATCACCTTCAGCCTTATATTGGTTCAGTAGGTCTTGACAAACCTTAATATGATGATCTTTCTCTTCCTCGCTGAGCATTCATGAGACCCACCTGGTGCAAACTCCGCAATATTCCAACATTGCCACCATCGTTTCCAGTGCATTGAAGCTGAATCGTACACATAAATAACATAGTCTGCAGTTGTAACCTACAGATTTACATACAGACGAGCTGATAGAGGTGTTCTTCATTTCATGGTGTGACAGCTTAGCGCGGCTGTCCAGAACTTGGCACCTCCCACTGCCTCATTGTGCTCACATCTGCTGCTTGGTTTCCATAAAATTTCAGCAAGCATCGACGAGTGTCAATGGCTGGCATTTTTTCCACATGGAGGAATTCAGTGACACATCTTTCCTTCATATGCACTTCCGTATCAGATACCATTCTGTTAGATTGCCCCTCTGTTGCTATCTATCAGATGGAAACAAAATGTAATAGAATATTGGTGGTAAGGTTCAACCTCTACTGCCATACCACCAACATCAGTTTCTGATGTTGTGAGTCAATTTAGTAAAATAGGCATTAGTTTTGGAGCAGCCCTTGTAATATATTGGAGTTTATTGAAAGGATAGTTGATGTGATTTCTAGAGCAGAGAATTAAGATCTGAGATATTCATTTAGCCCCTGGGATGTCTGAGTTATTCTGAAACCAGATGGGTATCTCACCTTCCTGCTTTAGTCTTTGCAGGTGCAAAGTTAACATGGACTCCACAGGGATGTGTGAAAGGGATGCTTTGTAATTGCTGAGAAGGATGAGGACATCCTTGGAGGGTGTGAAGTGCACATATGCACAGTGGTTCTCATTCTAAAACCACCATAAAGATCTTTACTTCCTTTCAGGTTCTGATTTTATAAAGACATCTACAGGAAAGGAAGTGGAAAATGCGACTCTTCCGGTCGGAGTAGTCATGATGCGAGCCATTAAAGAATTCTACTGGCAAACTGGCTTTAAGGTAATTCTCGTGACCCTTCTGAAAATGAACCAAACAGGTTTACTCAGAAGATTATAAGACTGTAAAATTTTCAAAATACAGTATATGTAAATCTGCATATATTAGCTTCCATGATTATAGAGCAATAGGTAGTGGGCAATGGGATTTCTCTGTTGTATGCCTCTTTCTGTTTACTAGTAATTTAAACAGAGAAAAAAATCCAAAACCAAAACACACTTTTGCCTTTCCTCTCTTGAGTAACTGTCAGTTAATTCCCTAAAACCTCATGCAATTTTGGTACATCGCATGACACATTTAGTTTTGAGTTTTGTTTTACCATATAAGATATTTAAATGGTCATCTCAAGGATGGGACACATCTCAAGCTGACAGTGATTGGCATACTCCCATAATATAGCCACCAAGAGTTCACCAGAGAACACGACTATTTTCTGACTTAGCTATGACAACCCAAAGAGTAAATTCTGCTCATTTCTCCCTTGCTGGAGGAGCTTTCAAAGGCAACAAGAGGATCCAATTGGATCCTTCTGTTTGAGATGGAGGGAAAGCAAGACAGGCTGGGAGAACACTGCACCCTTTATCTGATAGTCAAGTCACTGTCAAGGGAGGTCGGGGAGGTGAGGAGTAGAGAGGAGTCTATGAACTCCTCCTCCTATGAACAGATGTCTGTGCATCTATTCTGTCGCTAGAGCAGAGACAGGAGGAGGTTATTCAGAAAGGCTTATGCCACCTTCCATTTCCTATATCTGCAGACAATCAGAGCTCCTTCTTAGATCATAGAATCATAGAATGGCCTGGGTTGAAGAAGACCTCAAAGATCATCTAGTTTCAATCCCCCAGCTGTGGGCAGGGTCGCCAACCACTAGCTCAGGCTGCCCAGAGCCACATCAAGCCTGGCCTTGAATGCCTCTACAGATGGGACATCCACAACATATCTGAGCAACCTGTTTCAATGTGTCACCACCCAGATCTGCTGCAGGTACTCAGCATTGGGCTTTTCCCTTACCTGTGGCCTCAAGGAGGGAGGTGTCATTTAGCTAAGACTCTCTCCCCAGTTCTGGGCCACCTTTCTATTCTTTCCAACTTAAGCTTCATTCCTATCAGCAGATGATGTGATACTGAGACATGGGATGATCAGTGGGACAGAGGCTGAGATGGCTTCAGGGGCTGTTGGAGCTTGAGGAGCACATCACAACAGACTACATATCCTTCTACTCTCTGTTCTTGTCTGGATGAGGCTGGTATGGATCCCTGGGCTGCTTTCACTCCTCTCTTCCCCAGTCTGCATCTCTGCCTGCCGTGCAACAGCTCTGGCCTCTCTCATAGTCTTGCTTTTGCAGAAGCATCATTGCTGCCAACTGGAGGCAGATCTCTTGGGCCAGGTGACTCGCCTCCACACAGGTGCCGCTTGCAGGAGCCATGTGGCAAAGGCTAGGCGTCAGCACAGCTTTGTACATATAATTGGATACAAACGTTGAATTCACCTTTTGCTTTAAAAGAATGTATTCATGGTATAAAATGTGTTATTCAGAATGAGTGCTTATGTCTGTGTATGTCAGAGAATTAGATGTAAACTGACTTTGTGTGCTTTTATTAACTGAAGACAATATTATCAGCGACAAGAGATTTCTAAATGGTTTCTTTAACAAACTAATTTTGCTGCTGTAGGGATCCTTTCTAGCAAGGCGTTGGCTGGGAAAAACAGGTTAATACAGAAATTAAACTTCTTCGAGGATAGGAACAAGTTGCAGAGTAACAGTTATTGAATGATAAGCTGTGGTGGTGATATGAAAAGTGTGCAGTATAATGGGAAATAATCTTTTCCTGTCATTATTGAAGGACATACATAAATTGGTTTTTCTGTTGGGAAAACCCCCAATCCAGAAAAACTTATTACTTTTAATAATATAAGGTGAAGAGAAAATTCTTGAGGAGATGAACTTATTAAGCAAAATAATGAAATGCTGTGAAACAGCAGGGAAGTGGTAGCTGGACTTTACACCGCTCTCGAATTAAATGCCCTCCCCCTTTCCTTTTCGTGTCTTTATGGCAGTCAGATGTGCAGTAAATGGGGGAGGGGACAGACTTTCCTTTGTCAGTTTTTTGGGGCTTTTTTGGTTTGTTTTTTTTTTTGCAAAGAGCTTTCAGAATTTGCTGAAAGGGAAAGGAATTTTGCATAGCGTTTTTAGTTATCTTATTTATTAACAGTGTTTTACTTGTTTTTACCACAGGTTATCTCAGGAAGAGCTGTAGTATTTCTAGGAAGAAATCTAAATTTGAATTTGATTAGGATTTCTCTTCCTTAGGGAAAACACAGTCCCAGTATTTTAATTTATTGTCTAGAGCATGCTTTTCCAGTTGATGTGCTTTAAATTCCTTTTGGAAATCTAATGTTAACAGATGTATGCATACACTTACACATGCATCCATCCATCCACAAAAATATAGTCTTTGTATTTGGATTTATCAAGCTTTTCCTGTTATTGTTCTTTATAATCTTATTGGAAATATGCTGTTATCACAATACTTCAGTGTTAAAAGAAGGATTTATTTTGTTTGTTTGTCCTGAAATCACTATTAAAATGACCAAATTTATTTAAAATGACAGATAATTTTAGATTCTATTGTCATAACCATAAGGTACAGAGAAACCAATCAAGGCAGTGAGTTTTCAGGAAAGTATATACAGAAATCAGAATGATAATTCTTTCACAAGGAGGCTGAAGAGAAGGACTAACCAAGATAAAGATGTATGGCAGAAGGAAATGTAGAAAGCATCGCTATGTGCTACTGTGCATGTTCAGATTTTCGTCTTTAATGCAGATAAGCTTTTTCTTAATTCTACTTGTTCTTCTAGTATTTTAAAAATCTGCAGCTGGCCAACAACTGATGTAATGCATGCGACAAACTTTCTGACCAGGATTTTGATAGCTCTGCTTTACAAATGCTGTCTTAGAATGAGATGTGTGTAAATGGCACATAACTAGAAGGGTGTGCAGTAGGTTGTCTCTGTGCTGGCTCATGGGATCATGAGATTCAAAGCATGCTTTGCCTTAAAGATAGGTTTTTCCTGTCGTGTCCTAATAGACATGGCAGTTCACCTAACCAAGTATGACACATCTTTCATCAAGTGTCTGAAAGCATATCCAGTATCTGGTGGAAGGGAAGTTTTACAGTTCTTGTAGAACAGAAAAAAAAAAAAAATCCATTTCTTGTAGAGAGACCTAATTTAGTCTTCATTTAGTAAATTTTAGTGAAAAAGTTCGAAATAAGTTTGAATTTACAACCCAATTATGTATTACTCTGACACTTAGGATTTTTAAAAAATACAACTGCCTCCTGTTGCTCTTCACACAAGTCAGCTGCACTGCGTCCCTTATTTCGGCATGTTTGACATTACATAATTGCATTTATACTTGCTGATTATTTTTTTTTTTAGTAAGATTGCAATATGAGCAGTAAGTGATATTGAGCTGGCAGTGGGCTTTTGCAGCCCAGAAGGCCAACAGTATCCTGGTCTGTGTCGAAAGAGGCATGTCATGCAGGGCAAGGAAGGTGATCATTGTCCTCTACTCTGCCCTTGAGAAGCCACATTAGAAGTACTGTGTCCTGGTCTGGGGCTCCCAGCTCAAGAAGGAAGTGAGATTTTAGGAGCAGGTCCAGAGAAGGGCCACTAAATGGTCAGAGGGTTGGAGCACCTCTCCTATAAAGACAGCTCTCCTACAAAGAGCTGGTCTTCTTCATCCTGGAGAAGAGAACGCTCTTGGGAGACCTCACTGGAGCTTTCCAGTACTTAAAGGGAGCTCGTGAGGCAGGAGGGAAATCAACTTTTCACATGAGTAGAAAGTGATAGGACGGAGGGATGATTTTAAACTAAAGGAGGAGAGATTTAGGTTAGATGTCAGAGAAAAATTTTTCACTGGAAGTGTGGTGAGGCACTGGCAAATGCTGCCCGTGGAAGCTGTGTGTGCCCCATTCCTGGAGGTGTTCAAGGCCAAGTTGAATAGGGCCCTGGGCAGCCTGAGCTGCTGGGTAGAATCATGCCCATGATGGGGATTGTTGAACTGGATGAGCTTTAAGGTCCCTTCCAACCCAAGCCATTCTATAATTCTCTGATTTGCAAATAGCCCTGGTCCTGCCCAAATCTCTTGACCTAATGTGTTGCGGGCAAATTTCAGTCAAACCCAGCTCCTGAGAAAGTGCACAAGTGTAAAAGTATTGCTCCCTCACTTGCTTTCACTCACAACAAAAAATTTGTCTTTCAGTGTGAAGACTGAGGCCTGATGGATGACTTGCAGCACTAGTCCAGACCGAACACTGCTTACAATCAGATATTTACCAGAACAGAGTTTTTTATATACACCACAGGCAGATTTAGACAGCAAGTCAACAAATGCTGATTGTTCTTTCGGAGCTATAATGAAATATTGCAATTTTTTTTTATATATAGGTTGGATTTAAGCCTGCTGGTGGCATTCGGACAGCAAAAGAAGCTATTACTTGGCTTATGCTGGTAAAAGAGGAACTGGGAGTGGAATGGCTGAAACCAGAGCTCTTTCGCCTTGGTGCGAGTAGTTTGTTGGAAGACATTGAGAAACAGGTTAGTTGTTAATAGTTTTCAGATTTTTAGAGAGAAGCAATTATCTTTCTAAATGTACTGGCTTACTGTTTTTGCAGAATTTGCTTTTTGGTGTTATTTAAGAGATAATAGAACATGCATTATTAACAAGTTCACTTCTAAAACAGTATTAGTTTAAATTTGGCCTGTCATTACAGACCTCTGGGACTCGGGTATCCCAAACATCTGACAATTCCCTGGGCCAGACTCACAGTGCAATAGGCAAAGGAGCTTCATTTGTACACATGCAGTCTTTTGCTAACACTCAGCAGTGCACTCCCCTGCATTTCTATCTGCTGCCAGTTCAGATAGCCATCAGGAAACATTACAGACCCTTTGTGTCAACTGTTTACAATGCATTTCCATATTGTAGAAAAAGTCCTGTCATTCTACAAATGGTACTGCTGATAGAGAATTTCTTATGTATTGATTATTTCCCGGGGAAGAAAAAGCAATTGCCTATTACAAAGTCTAATTGATTTCATTTTTTGTGCAGTCAGATCACTATGTTTCCTGGCAGACAAACAGGGTATGAGATACAGTGGCAACGTGTAGTTTCCAGTAGGAAGAACTGTTTGCCTGTGACCTGCCTCACTGGAGTGGGGGACCTAACTCAAAGGACACAGCGTAGTTGAAGTGATGAAGTATCATAGGAAGGACTAAAACATTAGGGCTGCTCAACTTTACTCCCATTAAGCCCTCCCTTTAACTTTACTCCCTTTAAGCCCAAGAGATGAGGTGATATTAGCTCTAACAAAAAAAAACAGTTTCATAGTTCTTGTTCTATGAGAGAATATCTGCTGTGTTGGGGGACTGAATGAGAGAAAAACATGAAACTGTTCTCTTGCCCATCTTTCCTAGCAACTGAAGTACTAACATGTTATAAGAAAAGTCTTAACAGCTCAAAGATATCAGGTGAATATTGATGACATTTGAAAACCTCTGGTTCCCTCTTGCCGTGAGAGTAATATAGTCTTGCTTCACTGCCAGGCTGTTTCTGCCTCTCACTTGACCTAAAATCATGTCTCTTGTTATGACAAAGCATGGTGAGCTTATTTTTTTTGCCACTGCTATCATTGCTGGCTCTTACATGGCAGCTAGAGTATGTGATAGTTTCTTAACAGTGGCACCTTTTTATCTGCCAGGGATTGCACAATGACCACAGTTATGACCAAAGCTCTGCTATGCTGTGTCATCTAAAACTATGCGAGATAAAATGTATCAGCTGTTATATTCACAAAAACAGATATGTATAAGAGCAAAACACAGAAAACAGGGAAACACTCAGCCCTGAGGCAGTGAAGAGCCATATAAAAGCATAAGCAGTTTTGAATCCTTTGAATATTAGAAATAATACTGCAGTCATCAAACCAAGATTACAATGGGAGAAAATCACTGTCTTTTACTTGTCTGTTTTTGAGAGCAACAGAAGTCTTTTTTCTTTTTCTTTCCAAGCAAGGCAGCAAGAGCTCTTAGTTCAAATCAGATAAACAAGTATATGAAGGCATACTGCATCATATTTTATGAACACACACATACACAAATAAATATCCATCATCTTCTTCTGACATGCCTTTAATTTGTGACTTTCATGATACTTTGAAATTTACAGTCATATATAACTCCATCACGAATATTCTTCTTTTCTTGCAGATTTTCCACCACGTGACTGGCTCTTATGCACTTCAACACGACCTGGCAATGGCTTAAACACAGAATCAACTCAGGATTATTTTTATAAAAGAAGCCTTTAAAAAAGCAGCATTCAGAAGTCTTCCGACCACTGAGTGCATTTGATAGAATTAAAGGCGTAATTCTCTCTTTTTCATATATTACAGCATTTAAAAATATGTTCAAGTCTGCTGGTTGTACTTGATCAAAAAGTGGAAAAAAATGGTAATTCTGAAACAGTTAAATAGTTAATACTTACAGATTTGCAAAGTTAATCTTGCAAAGTCTTCCTCAGCCCAGCCTGAAAAGCTTATTAATGGCAACACTGAAATACTATGAAGAAGATTTGGGTGTCCTGGTAGCACTTTGCAGGCTGAGAAATGAAGTATCTAAAGAATGTTTCATATTGCTAATTAAGAGCTACAGATCTTGGAACAGCTTTCCATTCACCTCTGACTAGATCTTTGGTAGGATATGTTGCACTATTAATTGTTATGTTGATTCGGTTTCAAGCAGTGTAACCTGATAAAATGAAACTTGGTTATTTCTTTCTTTTATAAAATCTTGGTAGCAAAAAAACCTTTTTTTAAAAATTTTTTTATTTTTTTTATTTTTTCCCCCAAACTTGGGCACAGACATCCATATTTAGACCCTTGAATAAAGGTGGCTTGATTTCTAGAACAGCTGAGTATCCACAGTTGCTCCTGAAGCTAATGGGAGCTCTGGGTGATCAGAACAACTGAAAATCAAGCAGCCTCTATATAGATGCCTAACTATGCATTCAGGAGGCTATTTTCAGGCATTTCACTCTTAAAAATTTTAGTCTGTCTTGCTTAGAAGCTCCCATTCCTGTCTCCTGTCATTTTTAAACACAGTCATGCAAATCTTTGCATTTTAATGTAGGGGGGTTTGAGTATCAGTTTACAGGTTTCTACGCTATGCTATCTGAACTTTAACTTTTCCATTCTAAGAGCATTTCTGTAATTTATAAGAATTGTGTTCTATGCAGAGTTTCAGCCTTAATGAAAAAGCACTTTTCTCAGAGGACATTAAGAATAATACCTAAATCATCAATACCTTTTGAATATCAGACTGGAGCTGGTAGATTCATTACTTCAGAGCTACATTCTACTCACTAACCAGAGTTGTACTAAAATCTTAATTATCATCACGACTAGTCTCACTGACTTAAGTAGGTCTCATCAGGGAAGTAAGAGGAGGAGGATTTTGCTATAAATCAAGCTGCAAGGTGCATTTATTACAAAAAGATCTTGACTTCATAAAGATAATAACTCAGTTATTTATCTGGCTAAGCCACCTGAGTCGCTCTGTGAAACACAGCATGGACGGATTTGGCCTTCTGAAGAATCTTAGACAGCCTGAGGAATAAGCAGATGGCAAAGCATTACTGGGTGACTGGCTGTCTTTGTCTTGTCCCATTCAAGAGGCAGCTAGCAACAGCGCAAGTCCATTAGGAAGCAGAGTGAGGGCTGGAGCCTGGCACTCCTACATCACTCATGGTAATGCTGAGAGCCCCAGGCTGAGGTGAAGCTTGGCTCTTGGGTTAGTAGGTGCATGACGAGGGGAGGCTGAGGCTGAGCAGGCCAAGAGAGTATTGGGGCTCATGCTAGTGCTGACCCATGAGACAGCTAGAGCTGGAAGGAATGGTCTGACATGCATTCCAAGCTCAAGTTGGAGGCTGGTATTGCAGAGCCTTATGTCCCCACTGATGGAGAACTAGAAACGCTCCCAGTGTGGTCTTTTGAGTTTGTACTTGCTATGGTGCTCTTAACCCTGACCAGCACTTCCTCTGCAGTCTTCCATTTCTTCCCCTCATGGCTGACTGTTGGCTGTTATTTATTTCCCATTGTCACAGAGGAATTGAGACTTTATCTAGGTTGTTGCAGCTGGTCATAACAGCTGCACAAAGTGTATGAAAGGAGGTGGGGACCTGAAATCAGTAACCAGGAAGGGGGCAGCACAGCACTGCTGAATAGACTTCAAAAAAAGTTCAGATTTAGCACTCTGCTTCAGGCCTTTAAAAAAGAAGCAGGCAATTATGCCTGTTTATCTGTATCAATACATCTATATTTAGATAAATAAATTTCAGAGTATAACATATGTTTTGTGGAAGTCAGTCTAGTATACTAATCATTATTTTTGTAACACTTATTCATTTAGGATTTTAAATAGCTTCATTTTGTTGACTACCTCATTTTGCAAATAAGCAAATAAATTCAAGAGGAAAGTCAAGTAGAAACTGCAAATCTAGAATATCCTGTATCAACTTATTTACAAGAAGAGGGAACTGGGAGAAGGGGTAAGCTTTTTTCCCTGGTTTGCAGGAAACAAAGATATTAAATAGTAATTATATTCAAAGTGCACATATCAGTTGGGGCAAGTAATACTTTGATATCTTTATTTCATCAGTAGTATAAGTTCATTCTTTCATTTCCTTTCTGAAGCAGAGAACATGCATTATACACAATAGCACATGCTTCTGAGACAGAAAAGGCTGATCTACGTTTAATTTTATTTTGCTCAGTTGAAACTGGCTCTCTGCCTCCTCTGGGGAAAAAAAAAAAAAAGAAAAAAGAGGAACAGCAACTTTTATCCAAATCTTGGTGCACTTTTGCTGAAATTACCAGTGCTGACATCTGGATGATGCATAAAGTGTGCAGTAGGAGTAGAGGGAGGGAATTGCATTTAATTAGATGTAACCTACCCAGGAGAACAAGACAGGGAAATGTCCATCTGGCTAGTTCTTATTAATAGGACAACAAAGGATAAAAGTATTTGTAGTATATGAAGACACCATTGTTGAAACTACCAGTTGACCATTTTTATTAGAATCCTAGACAGCCTGCGCTGTAAGTTGAGAAGTAAGACTTGGAAAGAAAGAAGCGTCAAAAAAGGTGACAGTCCTTTCACATCCTAAAAGGAAAGAGTAAGCAAGTGATCATAAGGTCCCAGCGAGTTATTTTGTAGAGATCCTTCCTCCTGATCCAGACAAGTTACAGACCCTTTCTGCAAGGACCTACAGTAACAAAGGAAAGCATGACAAAATTGTTTTAATATCCTTCAATAAAATTTAACTCTGCAAGAAGGGATGCCAACAAGATGCTCTAGCCGTTCCTGATGAGTCTAGTGATTTTAAGTGGCTCTGGTTTGAGCACTAGGATTAGCATCCTGTGGGTTGCTAACTCTTGGAAACTGCATAAGTTGTGATCTTCTGGAAGCAAAGCTTTCTTGAGGTATAGCAGTTTCAGATCTCCCAGTTCATTGGAGGTGTTTGAAAACACTGAACTGTAAAAGCATCAATTTAGAATTGCTTCCTTAGCTGAGAAGAAAGCAACTTTTTAAAAGATGTTAGCAAATGGAGGAAGTGGTTGTGGAATTTATTACACTTGTTTTTGTAAGTCTTGCTTTCTCTAAGGGAGGAGTAGACAAAGGAGCTTCAGAGGTTCAATTAATAAAGATAAATGTAGTATCTCAACAATATGGTGCTGTATAAAACCAAACCCCCTGGTGGATGAGGTTTTGCCCAGAAAATCAGGAAAACTTGATAAGCTCATTTTTCCATTTCACCAGTAGCAATGAGATCTGTTTGTATTCAAAGACTTACGTAAATTATCACATACTTACTAAATTGCAGCAAGCAAGCAAACAAACTAGAGAAAATCCTGTGTCTTGGCAAAAGCCAATGCCAGGGCTGGGCTGGTGATCCTTCAGTATAGGGATTCCCATTGCCATTTTAGCCCAGAGAGCAGATGCATTACAGGTCATATCTGACAAGGCACACTGTGTAGCTGGCTGGCCTCACAAGAAAGCCCGGGGTCTTGCTGACCAAGGCAGTTGGTACAGCAGAAGGAAGGGATGCCACCCAGAGGGACTTTGATAAACTCGAAAGGTGGGCCCTCGTGAGCCTAATGAGGTTCAAGAAAGCAAAGTGCAAGGTTTTGCACTTGAGGCAATCCCAGACATTATACAGACTGGGAGAACTCCTTGAGAGTAGCCTTGCTAAGAAGGACTTAGGGTTCCTGGTTGATGAAAAACTTCACATGAGCAAACAGGATAAGCTTGCAGCCCAGAAGGCCAGCGGTATCCTGGGTTCCATCAGAAGAGGAGGGAGGTCAGCAGGGAGAAGAAAGGGATTGTACCCCTCTATTCTGCATTAGCGAGGACCCAGTTGGAGTCCAGCAGGCATCCAAGTCTGGGGCCCCCGGCACAGGAAAGATGTAGAATTTTTGAAGAGGGCCCAGAGGAGGGCTATGAAAAGGATCTAAGTGCTAGAACACCTCTCCTATAAAGACAGGATGAAGGAACTGGACTTGTTCAGCCTGGAGAAGAGAAGGCTGTGGGGCCTATGGCCTTCCAGTATTGAAAGGGAGTTTATAAACAAGAGGGAAATCAACTTTTTACACGGATAGAAAGTGATAGGACAAGGGGGAATCATTTTAAAATAGAGGAAAAGAGATTTAGATCAGATGCTGGGGAAATTTATTTTCTGAGTGAGTGATGAGGTGCTGAAACAGGTTGCCCAGAGAGGTTGTGGATGCTACTCATTCTTGGAGGTGCTTAAGCCTTGTTTGGATGGGGCCCTGGGCAATCTGATCTAGCAGTTAATCTAGCAGCTGGCAACTCTGCCTGTGGCAGGGAACTCAATGATCCTTGAGGTCTCTTCTAACCTAAACTATTCTATGATTCTGTGGCTTGCTTCAGGGGTTACCAGCATGGCTGTAGGACCAGTTAGTGCTAAAGCTGCTTGCCTGTAGTGATAACTGCTAATCCATTGAGAATATTTTTTTGCCCCTCAACGTCAGACCTGAGCAACCAGCTTCTGAGGGGAAGCTGGAGAATGCATATTCTCCAACATTTAATTTAATTACATGTAAGTTGATTAAGGATGTTATCTTCATTTCCAAGGGAAATGAAACATTCATTCAGAGTCATGTCAGAGCTCTGGCTGTCAGGTTTCTTTCTGCTTTCTGCAGCTTCAGTGGGGTCTTGGTCTTTCCTCACAGCACAGGCGTTGTCTGACTCAGAACACGGCTTCTTGCTTTAATGTTCTGAAGGGCCTGAATGGAGCTAGAACAAAGAGCAACTATTCCATCCAGGCTCTAACAAGAAGGTTTTTATGTTCTAGTTAGCACAGATCAGTCCAATTCCAAAAAATTCAAATGCCTTTGCCCCATTTGGTAGCAACTGTAACAAGGCCTTTGGGAGGCAAGTGGCAGGAAGATGTAGATAAAGGGAAAATAGAGGGGCAAAAAGAGAAGTCACAAGAAGTAAGAGAGATTGTCACCACCACTGTTACTGCTTCACAGAATTGTAATCTTTTGTATCTCTTCGGAACAGGAGGTAAATAATAAAACACAGGGGAGGGAAAGATTTAAAATAAATGTAGTGTGTGAGTGCACGTTAAAACAGATGTCAGATTAAAAATAACTGTAAAGGAAATTCTACTGTAGGGGGAAAGCTGCTTTTTCCTTCAGCATTTTATATTCCACCTTCATTAGGCGGAAAGTGAACGAACTGTAAAGGAAAAGGGGAACTTTTGTTGATTCCCTCTGAGCGCTCAGAGAAGCCTAATGTGAGTGTGGGGGCATGTTGTGTGGTGCGGTGCTGCAGCAATTCTCAGGGTGAAGCCCACAAGCAGCAGGGACGTTAAGCAGATGCAACTGCGTGTGCCAAGCTCTGGGACTTGGAGCTTTGAGCCTGCGGTGCTGCGTATCCAGATAGTTTCATCCACTCCATTCTCCTTCAGTCCCTTCAGGGTTGATGAGTCCTCTAATGTTTAAAAAAAAATAAACCCTGCAGCCTGCTAGGATCGCGTTATCCAATAATGCCCCTCTAACTATAGATTTGGGCACCAGGGACTTTTTTCTAGTTTCTTCAGCCCTTTTAAGCAAGCTGTGTCAGTGTTTGATGACAGCGGAGCGGGGAACATCTACACAAACATATTTTTCCCCACATGGCTGCCAAACCACACTGATCATTGGAGACGGCAAGTACTCATGAAAATGGCAGTGCCATTCCATAAAACAGTCACAGCTCTCTTTTGCTAAATGTGCTTCATGATGGCTCCTTGAAATTTGTGATCTGAAAAGTGGCCTGGCCTGTGCATGTCTAAAGCCAAAGAAGCTGTAAATAAACAGTTGGAAATTGTGCTGTGGCTGGACTGGGAGCTGGAGTGCTAGCATGGATAGATCGGCTTGTTCCCACATATTCCTACAGTGTTTCAGAAACAAATTCCCACAACTCCTTTTTCTTTCAGACACTTAAGCTAATGAGGAAGCAGCTGAGACAGGATTAGAAGACATCCTAGCGGCTATCCCTGCCAGGCTGAAGGCAGAGCGGTATCCCAACTTTCAAAACTTGTATTGAGCTCATACAGTAATTGGCAGGGAAGATCGCAAACCAGAATCTTCCTAATGAGAAGTGACAACAAGTAGGAGCAGCTTGCCCTTACAGAGGCTTAACCTGGAATATCTTCACCTAGCCAGCTTGGGTTTTAGCAGGTACGTTAGCAATGCATGAGAGTCCTCTGCTTGTGCAATGCCTTGCATTGGACTACAATCAGATCAGGCTGTTTTAGTGTGCTGCAGAAAGTGTTCAGAGAGGTTCTGCAGATATTTAAGGCCACACACTGTGCTCGTATCAGCTCTGTCCAGTCTCAGTGTACCTGTCTCTGTGAGATACTGAGAGAGATGTCCCAGTGGCAGTGACTGCCTCAAGCAGACCGTGGGCAAGGTGCGGGGCTGAAGTCTCCAGTAGCCTTCACCTGTGCTCCTTCTGTTGATCTTGTGCCATTCGTTGCCCACCTCTGCACCTCATTGAAAACTCAGGACCTTCTGCTCAGAGTGAATTAATAAATTAATAAATGGAAGTCACTTCTGCAGGAAGATAACCATCTGCTCTTAAATGAACATGTGTTTTCAGAGTTGTCTCCACTGGGCAGATTTCTTTGTTAAGCAATAATTCTGTTTAATTTTCCTGAACCGTTCTGCCATTTTCTTCATTAGAGGGCTGTAGAGCCGTGTGTTACATAATTTTAGAACACAAATGGATATATATATATATATATATTTGGGGCCTAATTTTCTTCTATATTGCTGTCCTGAAACTCAGTGAGGTGTAAAAGTGGTGCAATACAGAACAAAAATGCACAGCACCTTAGAATACACCTTAGAATGCATCAGAGCTCTGGGTTTTTCTGACAATGTTCAGAAACTCAGAGCTGGTAAGATTTTTAGACACGTGTATGACGGGTGAGGCAGATGAGTGAGTCAGTTGCTGCTAGCATGTTTGAACACACTACAATTGGTCAATAGGACATGTTTTGAGGAAAAAGTAGCAAAGAGCACGTGCAAAGCACATGTAGAGCTTTGAATTCTTAAGAACTGCAAGTATTATAGGCAGAGGCTAGGCTAAGAATCATAAATGTTATAGGCTCAATTTTGCTTCAGCTGTGATACTGACAAGCTAGTTGTATAGACTACAATTTCCTAGGTAGATATCTTCCTCAGCTGAACTTTATTCAAAACAAAAACAAAAACAAAAGCAAATAAATAAATAAATAAAGCTGGGAAAAAAAAAAGAAAACATATTGTGGAATGGAATTTTTCAGCCCACACCTGGAAATTTCATTGTGCTGAGTTCCAAACTTCAGAGCGTGAGCCATGACAAAGGAGAGACTGGCCCCTGTCCTCACCACTTGCCTTCTGCTGCATTTATACAGTGAAAGGTGCTAAGAGGAGCAGTGCAGGATGGATGCAGCGAAACTCAAACATCAGCTGAAAGTTGGAACAGAGGGAGAGAAAGACATTGGCACAGTAAGTCCAGTGCAGATTAGAGCTAATGGGAACTAAAGGAAACAGTGAGTGCAAGTGCAAGCAGGGAAAGGAAAAGGAAAGGCATGGGGGGAAGATGCAACAGAAGACGAGAACTTAGAACTGGCAGCTGAACAACAGCAGGGTGATCCAAACAAGAAGAGCTAGAATGAACTTATTGGAGACAAAGTGCCTCATCATAAAAGGAGCAATACTGAGACCAAAAGGAAATTGCTCACTGACCAGATCTCTTGCCTGTGAATTTAACTTTCGGAATGGCTGGAAGAACAACAAATCAGAGAACAATGTCACTGAAAATGGCATTTACAGTGGCTGAGATGCAGTGGCATGGGCAACTTTAATATTTTGTAACTTTGAAATGCTTTGGCTTTGAAACTAATATTTCTTCCTTGTTGCTTGTTGTGCATTATGCAAGCTTATTTCATCCTAACAATTAACTCATTGAGGCAGAGATTGCTTTTTTGCCCTGTTTTTGCACATCACTTGCTTAAAGTGTTGTGGTTCATGACTAGTGCCGTTACATGTCATATTAATGCAGATAGGAAATAGTATGCTGGTAGAGATCTATAATAAAAGCTAAATGTGAATTCTAACAGTGGAGGAAAATGGTTTGCTACAAAACACTGGGAAATTATTAGATGCACCAGGCAAAAATAACAAGTGGAAAATTGGAGGTGAGTACCAACGAATGGTTCTATAAGTGGTTAGGTGAGGCTGTTGGGCAGCCCACTGTGAAAGCAGCAGAAGCCCCTCAGCTGGGACTTGGCTGAAGATGAGATAACTGTTCAGAAGGCACAGGACTTTACAGGGTCACAGACACTGGATGGTCTGGATGTTCCATCTCCAGCTTCTGTAATTCTGTACAGCCTTCCCCAAAAGCCAACATGATGGAGCACATCAAAAGATGCAATTCTCACAGACATTTCTTGAGCTGAGAACTATGAAAAGAAAGTTGTTCTCATCCATGAGCTGAAATTGAGAGTACACACTAACCCAAAAGGATATCAGCTCAAAGAGCACTGTATGAAAATCTTATAAAGCTCTGCAAACGCTCCATAAATAATTTTCAAACAGGAAGCTTTTTGTTTCAGTGATAACAATACTAAAAAGGAAGAATGGCAAATATCCATGAAAAAAAAAAAAAAAGGCTGAAACAGTCTGCACCCTATACTGATGATAGTTTTAATCACTTCCAGAGTTACACGCACAATTATCAGTCATTTATTAAGAAACACAAATGATCATTACAGAGGTATAGATTAATATAGGCTGAAGCCTGGTGTCGTGCCAGTGGTGCACCACATGATGGGCAGACCATGGAAAAAATATTCCAGCATGTCACTGTGCTATAAATTCTACAAATGAAAGAAATTAAAAAGCCAGGAGCAATTTTGAAAATGATTTGTGATTGGTGGTGCACTTAGGAGTTCTTTTATTGTCACAGGAACATCTCCTTTCACATCCTTAAGGTGAAAAGCACCACTCTGCTTCGCTCTGAGGTTCTGGGGACAGCCTGTGACTGCGTGAGGTGTGGAGGCAAGCAGTGGGGCTTGTGCTGGTGAGTATGTGTGCACTTAGCAGCGTGCAACTGCTTGTGAGGGTTAGCTTTGCACAGCCTGAGGGTGACAGAACAGCAAATTGCTTCTGACACTTTAAGTATGCGAAAAGACACCAGTTGTGGAGTGGTTTGGTTTTTTTCCTTTTACAGCTATACTATAACTATGCTCTGAAGTGCACATATAAACATTTTATAACAGATTTGGACTAGCACTTGAAAAATAACCTGAAGACTGGTTCTTTAGCGGAAGGTATTCCTATCAAAATAGCAATCTGTTGCAAGTCAAACTTTCACTCCATGCATAAATGATGCAGAACTTAGTGTACTTCTAATGCAGATGTTACTAGAAGTTTTACTAAAATATCATGTTAGTATTAATATGGATATGTTATCTTAAATAGAAAGTGAATTCATCTAGAATTGAAAGGCAAAATATTTTAGTTTGCAAGCACTGTACTCAGTGTAAAGAATGGCAGCAGTGAAAGTGAGTGAGTCATAAAAACATAGAATACAAATGTTGGAAGGGACCCATAAGGATCATCTACTCCAACTCCTGGTTCACAAAATCACAGAATTGTAGGGGCTGGAAGGGATCTTTGGAGGTCATCATGTCGACCCCCCCTGCAAAGCAGGCCCCCTGCAGCTGGCTGCACAGGTAGGCATCCAGGCGGGTCTTGAACATCTCCAGAGAAGGAGAATCCACAACCTCCCTGAGCAGCCTGTTCCAATGCTCTGTCACCCTTACTGTGAGGAAATTACTTCGCATATTGGTGCAGAACTTCCTATGCTCAAGTTTATGGCCATTCCCTGCAGGAACACCCAAAAATCAGGCCACGTTACTGAGAGTATTGTCCAGGCACTTCTTGGACTTCACAAGCTCAGTGCCACAGTCACTTCCCTCGGAAGCCTGTGTCAATGCCCAACCACTCTCTCAGTGAAGAACTTTTCCCTGATATCCAACCTGAAAGTGAAAGCTTGGATATCCAAGAAGGATAGTTAATCCTCCCCCAGGCCAATGATACTGAGCCACAGACACTAACCTACATGATACCTTGCTGTCTTCCTTGTTCCTCCTTTGGGCCTGCCTTCAGGCATTTGGACTTGTGCTTTTCATTTTTCTGGGATGGCATGAGGACTTCCCATAGCAACGTGCCATGTACGCACACCCAGCAAGGCTGGCTGGTTGGATGTCTGCAGTTTTTTCTCCAGCAACAGGTAGACCTCAAGTCAAGAAGCCTATGCCATTGCCGCTGCTTGTGTCCACAACTGTAATAAAGCTTTTAAAAATATATTCTACATGGGTGTTTAATCAAGGAAAAGGCTAATAGCTCTCTTAGTATTGCCTATCATTAGGTGACTGTGAATACCTGATTCAATCTAAAACGTCTCCTCCAGAGCAACGTTTCCATGTCTGACTTCTCAGAAAGGGTTAATTTTGCATCTCTGTACTGATCCTTCTCCATCCTGGGGCTGTGTAGGAAAACAACTTTAAGAACTTGGTTGGAGGTCGGCTCTTCAAAGCTAGCAGCTCAGGGGCTGTCTTGTGATACCCTGCATGTCTTTGCTTTTCCTTCGCTGGTCTTTAAACTCCTGCGAGGTTCTTTCACCCTTGTGCAGGGATTCACACAGCCTCCTCTTGGCAAAGTGGCTGGGATAACAACAACCAATGGAGAGGATTGTGAGTGTAAATGCTGTGTGTAAGTGGGGTACCCCAAACTATTTGCCTAAATCTTTATAAGCCTGAAGAGGAAGAAGATGACCACTAAGTAGATTAAGGAGTATCCAGGGTCCTACAAAGACACCTGTGAAGAAAAGAAGGTGCCAGCCCGAAAATGTGCATAAAAATGAGTAACATGCAAAGAGAGATTCCATGCTTCGTGCTCAGCTCCCTCAGGGTTGGTGCTGCCTTCTCCTCACTGGATGTCACAAGTGTACTGATGATGTGGTTTACAGTGCACACGGGAGGGGAGGGTGACTGCCTCAGGGTGCCTCCTCACCCTCAGGGGGCACATCACCATGTGGATGTGAGAGGAGGGGGGTGGTGTCAAAACTCTGAAGGAGGAGCTGCTGACTCCCTGTGAGGGAGTGGAGAGGCAGTGCTGAGCTCTGCTCTGTGTGACAGCGACAGGGCCCAAGGGAATGGCATGGAGCTGCGTCAGGGGAGGGCAGCTGGGGGTCAGGGACAGGGTCTGCAGCACAGGGCGGTGGGCATGGAACGGACTGCCCAGGGCAGTGGGCACAGCCCTGAGTGCCAGAGTTCAAGGGATGCTGGGACACCACTCCCACACACAGGCTTTGGACTTTGGGTGGTCCTTTGCAGAGCCAGGTGTTGGGTTTGATAATCCTTGTGATCTCTGCCATCCTGGGCTATTATATGGTTCTGTGATTCTATGATTCTTATGGAAGGCTTTTCTTGAATTTATGTTTACTTTTGCAAGTGTCTCATATTTTGGTTTCTTTCTTATGCTTGATAAAGATGTTGGATGTATCGATCACTGATTGCCAGTTAATTACATGCCATTAATAAATCAGTAAATTTCTTTGATCCTGATTTACCTTAAATTATGTGAATTGAGCAGTTTTTCCCTGCAACAACACTAATCTTTCTCTGTGTGTTTTTTCAGAAATAAACCAATGATGTTGTAAAGCAGACAGCCAGAATGTGGGTGTCTGTGCACATCATATCTCCTCCATCACACCGAATAAAAGGGGCAGGATGAAATAAAAAAAGAGCTACATAGTAATGGGGACATTCCCCACGGCACTGGAAAATAAGTGTACAGCTGAGTGCTTTCCAGGGTGGCAGTAACTCTGGGTAGGGATAAGTCCAGTGAGCTCTTGCAGCACCAAGAGAGCACTGCAAGCTGTACAAATTGTGCTAAGGGAAAGTGTATGGACTAGAGCTGTCGTAAACTGAGAAAGCACAAAGAAGATTTTAAGCCATTTAAGCTTCCTCCTTGTGAAGTCTGTGCTGAGCCCCTGCAGGCTTGTAGCTCAGGAGCTTCCAGGGCCCTGTGCAGACCAGGTGTTAGTTTGCTCTGCGCATCTCATCTGTGCTTGATCTCTCTTCCAGTTTTACTGACGAGGTTGCTGATCAGTAGCTGCTCTGACAGCAATGGGCACTTGTGGTTCCCTATTTAATAAGAACTAACCTGAGAGAAATTCTCCATCTGCATAGTAGCCTTATGGTCCTCCTTTTTTCTAATTTGCATTGATTTAGAAATGCTAAATCATAATTTCAACAAGGCAGATGCTGCAAGAAATGGAAGATGCAAAAAGAGTGATACAATCACCGTGTTACATTTGAAACAAAACTGTCTCCCCCGAAGGAAGGGACTTGCTTGTGTCAGATCAATCATGAGTTCTTCATCCTAAATGGAGAGAGGGGTGTGTCAGGAATGGGGGCATGGGAGCCACGTGCCTCAGTGGATTTAGGCACTGCAGTCCCACTGCACAGCCTGCAGATCCCAACTAATGATATTCCAGCATTGGAATTTGAACTACTCATGCACAAAGTTATCTGTGTTTTTGTAGTGGATGTGTTGGTGTCCTCCCTGAAGTCGGCATCAAATCTGCCAGTCAACGACCTCCATTCTCAGAGAGAAATCTCACTTTCACAGTTTGTAAGGATATATGCCTTCCCTCCCGGGGCCTTCTCCTCTCTCTCTCTCACCCTTCCCATCAACACTCCAGCATGAAAAAGGGATGCCATCAGGCACAGTTATTAATACATAATAGAAGTGCCATGTGTGATTGTCTGTGAATATTCCAGTGTTTTATGTAACACAGATTTAGAGATTTCATTGTAAAGTCATTTTAAACTCTGAACTAATGGGTAGTTTGGCAACAGCCTCCAAGTATGAAATCATTATTAATTCCTTTAGTACCATAATAACATTGATTTAGATGAACTCTTATAACATAGAAATTGTATAGTATTTAGCTGTAATTAACGTCCCCTAATTAGGAAGTGTTGCCAAGTAGTTTTCTCTGCTGGCTCTGTTGTACTTAAGTGCAGCTGGATGAAAATTAACCACAAAGGGAACAGCTTGTGTTTTATATGAAGTTTGCCTATGATTGATTAAAAAAATATTCCTTGGTACTTCATTTTATTATCAAAAAGTGTGCACTGGATTATCAGTGTTACAGAGAGCCACAAAGTCCACATGCCATAAACTGCACCAACATTTGTGTAGAATGTTAACCCAATGACGTAGCTACATGTTCACACAACTCATAGATGCATTTTGTCTTAATACCCCGAGTTATCACAGTAAAAATTAATTGATTTTCATGTGGCAGTGATTAATAACGTCTGGAGAAATTTAAGAAGAATTAACAGAATTTAATGTCCACTCAGAAGACAGAGTCATAAGCTGCAAGCAGAGAGCATTTGTTGATGTGAAAAATGCTGACATTTTTGGAAATTCAAATTATAAATGAAATACTGCTGTCAGTTTATTGTGCAACTTCGTAGCATATGGTGCTTCTGCTGGTGGGTGTTATTTCAAAGTTTGCAAATCACACTATGAGAGTGTCCCTCTGGTGAGCTTTTGCAGTGCTTAGCAACTGTGAATCAAAAGTGACAGTACAGAGGAAGAGGGACTAAAAAAAAATCTGCCTCTAAGACAGTAGAACAAAGTACATGATAAGTTAATACATTTTTACGGGGGAAAAAAAGAGGCCAATATGCTAAAGCTAGAAGAGATCCAGTGCCTTCATTTTTGCACAATAATGCACCGAGTCTTCTAAATTGTTAAAATAAAAATATGGTATCTCTCTCCCAGTCTTTTTGACTTCGGTATGACAAGGGAATTAAAATAACTTTCAAAATTAGGAAAGTTACTTCAATACATAATGTGAACTCCTCCAGATGTTTCTTCTATCTGTCTCACTGACAAAAAGTTTATATTGCCACAAAATAGCACTAGCCATCTGAAAATCATTCCACACAAACAAGATAACACGGTGGAAAAGTGTTAGCCAGAAACAAAAATTAAGTGTTCTCTTAGTCTGGCATAAAAAGGGATTTCAACTAATTGGATATAAAATGTGCCACAATAAAGTAAATTTAAATACAGTGATGCAACACCGTCCACCAGTGTTTTCGAGACTAGTACCCAGAGGCTCTCTTTACATGCACATACACTATCAGGAATTGAATATAAATTTTGATTCATTGTGATTTCATCTGACCACTGTTGATACTTGTTGTTCTGCTCCAGGTAGTGATTTTTGGTGCCAGCATGCAGTTGTGATATGTGGTACAGACCTCATCATTTTGCCAATCAAGCTGGCTGAGAATAGAAAGTGATGGAGCTGTCAGTAGCAGTTCAACCATAAGCAATTCTAAACTAAGCAATTTGAAAATTTAAATAGTTATAATGACCAAGATTTTCTACGTTGGCCCTTAATTACTGGAATGTCAATTCAGCTCAAAATTGCCTTTCTCAGGTAATGATAATTGTTAGAAAAGTCTTTGCTTATACACCCACCCATAGCACTCATTAAGTCAAACTTCATCCTTTTTTCTGAGGAGCTGTCAATTTTATGTGACATCACCAATCATCTGCCATCTAAAAAATCTCTGGGCTGTCTTGCTGAAGACAGGCTGATTCTCTTTTAGCTGCTGTGCACTCCATGGAGCACAGCCTGCTCTTAAAAGCATTGTTGGACCAAAAGAGTGTCATTAGTTGTGTAGTCTTGGCACCACTAAATGGTGATCCACTCAAGTTTGACTGTGGGCATCTTGGCTGAAACCTAGTGTCCATGGAATAGCAATACACTTTTTATACACCAAGGAAAATTCTGCTTCCCAGCCCTTTGCAGCATTCAGCATTGGAAGAGAAGACAGATGTCCCCTTCATCACTTCTTCTGGAAAGGAGAAAGAGAAAGAAGGATTCACTGTGTCAGGGAGTTCCTTCTGAGATGGGCGTAAGGTAGAGAGATGGGCAGAATGAACTGAGTGTAAACATGTTCCCATACTTATTCTATATTATTTCTTACATGCCTTTTACATCAATCTGCTATTGCCAATTCAGAATGATTGTATTGCAATTCTCTGTGTCAACCTGTGCTAGTAGACATTTCTGGTTGTTTTCTTTTTGAACATAAATAAATGGAAAACAGGCAAAACCTTCTCCATGAGCAGAATGTGTCTATGAGCAATCAGTTTTTCCTGTAACCTATATTAATATGACTGCTTCCCACAAAAGACCAACAGCACTTACAGCTGTAGCTACATAACAGGTATGTTGTGGTCTTCTCTTCCAGCTGACCTGGAACAAATTTTGCCTTCTGCCCTCATGGGTAATATAGAATGAGAGGGGAATCAAGAAGAAGTGAGAATAGTACAGTCGCATCTGCTGAAGAAAGTCTGTCACAGGTAGAGGGAATTCAAATGCTGTACTTCAACATTCTGACTAATTCAGAGTTTACTACCTCGTCATGATGGTGTTTCCTGTGCCCAAAGGTAGTATTACACCTCTCTAGACACCATGACCAGTAATAGCATTTTTTTTTATGTACAAAAAAAAAAAAAAAAAAGAGGAAAGGGACTTTGATATTGGTTTGAAAAGTTCTCAATTTATTTTCCTTCATTAAAAACAGAGAGCTTTTCATGCTGTCTCCTTGAACATGACACTCTCCCTTCCAGGCCCTACACACTGAATGTACCATTCCCCCACATCTGGAACAGCTGCACAGGGGTTGCAGTCTCATTCTTGCAGTTAAACTCTTTCTTACTAGTTTGGCTGTAACTTGTTTACTTTCTCTCCTCACTCCTGATTCTTGGCATGCACACAGTGAAATAGTAGGGGCCTTAGGCACTTCAAACAAACAAACAAACAAAAAAGAAACCCTCAATAAATCCCCCTAAGAGACCATCTTAATTCTGCTTCTGTTCTTGATGTGCAAGTTCTTACCCTACTATCCCCCTAGAAGCAGTTTATTTCTGTCTGTCAGCCCTGCCAAAAGTGACAAAATCCTCTTTCCCACCCACCATGTAATTGCTCTGTTGTTGCCCTTCCCACACATGCCTGTAGAAAGAAAGCTCTTGCTTTATTTGTACTGCTGAAGTGAATAGCATCCCTTCCTTCCCTTTCTCTCTCCCTCCATGTGGCTTTCAAGTAGTCACACTATCATTATTTGTTGCTATTCTGGAGGAGCTCCCCATCTGAGAAACAAACACATTTGATACAAAAACAGAACAAGGGCCCCGTCCTGATCCTCTAGCTGGCCTGAGGAGTTTGGTGCTTGCAAGGAATTCAGGAGCAAATATTGCAAATAAAGATCAAAATTAAAGCATGTTCAGAGGAAGAGCCATAAAACAAAAAAATTGGGGGACCTGGTATTTGTAATTGCAATTTTCTTATTGGAAAGTCTTCAGGACAGAGTAGCTCCCTTTGTTCTGTGCTTGCTCAGAGTTGTGTTGTTAATTTTAGTCTATGACAGCAAAATTTTCAATTACAGCAGGGATATTTTTACTTTTCTGGTGGTTCACTCTGTCCACAGAAAACAAAATCTGTTCTGGAATCATTTTTTTCCAATGCATTTGGGCTTATTTATCCATTTATTTCAAAGGTGCACAGCAGACTGATTTGCACACCTCATTCTTGGTGCTGAGTGTATGATTACAAGAAGATCACAGCACTGCTCCTAAATACATCATCAGAAATGATTTGTTCAACTTGCCTGAGGAAACTGACCCCTATTTCTTGTTAAAACTTCAAAATTCAGTTTTATGGAAAACAAAAAAATGCAGTTTCAGAGCCACTCACCTCTAAGGAAAACAAAACACAATACATCTTTCTTAATACAGTTCTATTTCTTAATGAAAAACTGCGGTAACATAGCCTCAACTGGAACAGATGTTTGTTACAGACATGCTAAGTTGTTCGCAGTTTTTGATCTTCTCTGTGATTTGGCAATGCTGAATTGGTAAAAAGCCATAGGTGCATTTTTAAATAATAGGGATGTCCTTTGTTTTACATTCAGCTTCCTATCGTATGCAGCTTCACATTTTTGCAGTGTGACAACTGTCTTTGCGAAAAAAAAAAAACCAACTCCATAACAGTGGTCTAAATCACACATTTACTTTTCCTTCAAGCAATGGCAGTTGTCAAAACCTGTTGCTGTCCAGTAGGGGAGCCTTTTAGAGGTATTCCAGTGCTGGCTGCACGCAGACAAAATGCATTAGAAGCCACTCAAATACCACATCTAAACAATGGCACAAACCTGCTTCTGCCCGCTTCATCCGTGAGCAGCCTTGCAAACCACGCAGAGGGCAGCGGGTCTCCTCCTAGCTGCTGAGCACTACCAAGCATATCAAATATCAAGGGCTGATAGAAATTTACTTGTATAACTTCCCAACTGTCTATTTATGATATCAGTGGGAGTGTTATCAAAGACAGCAAGAAAGCCCAAGTTAGGAGAAAACAGACAGAATCTGATTGTAGCAGGAGCATGACGAGCTAACCGTGAATTTATACTTCTCTGTGTGCCCAAACCTCTGTGTTGCCATTTCTCTCAAGCTCTCCCGCTCAGTGCTAGCTGCTTCACCTTAAAACCTACTTTTTATTCAAACTTCTATTTTTTTTAGAATTAATGAATTAATTTTTGAAACAGCCCAAGCTTACCTCTGAAGAAGCTGTATGGAAGTACCCTTCATTTCCTGTCTAATCTGAAGAAACATGTGCTGGGAGAGCACCTTATTATACTACTGGCAATGATGTTCTTCTGATGATGTGCCCAAGCTGGGCATTGGCTGTACAGGTGTGTGCTCAGTTCCCAGACCTTCACTCTGCTTTTGTAGCCCTTGTAGGACTTCCTCTCTCCAGCTCAGTAATTGTCAAGTTTCTGTAGGTGTGTCTGATCAATTTTGGATCCAACGCTCAGAGGAGTGCAATTTCACATCACAAAACCCAGCACTGTGGGTTTGGTGATGCTAAAGCATTCAAGATCAAGCACATACAGTCATAAGCCTTTTCTCAGCTTTAGGTGCTAAGATCCACATGCCTGACCTTAACCACCAGGCTACATACAGGTGTGCTCATGCAGCTGTGCCCTAGTACAGCACTGTGTGAAGGTGGGCAGCCTTCACTCCTATCCTCTCCTCAAAAGCCGAAGAACTTCAGTACTAATTGGGCCAGAGAGAGAGGAGAGGGAGTGTGTATGAGCAACAGGGACTGTGGCTCTTCAGATTATTATTTAGAACTTTCCTCTGAGAGGGAGAGTGTTGGGTCCCAGTGCACGCTCTTAGAACTTGATGTATTTTACATTACATAGATTTTACACAGATAAAATACAGGAGGAGCTGTGACTGGAACTCAGGACTCCGTCTTTTGAGCCAAATGCCCTGACCACAAACCTGGCTATAGTCTCCCTCCTTCTCTCTGGCCAAATCATTGCTGATTCTCTTCTACATGGTGGCTCAGGTCTCATAAGAAGACTGGGAAAGGCAAAAATTTCAGACTCCTCAGAGAGAAGCAAATGTACAAATATATTGCTTGGAGATCTTAGGCTTAAGCATGATCAGACTTAGCGAGCGAGCCGGTCAGCTATTTCAAGATTAAGATTGCTTCTCTGGGTGCACAAATATGGACTGTGAGATGTTTGGAAAACTTGCAAGGAGAAAATTGCTTATAAAAGCTTGAGTCAAAAGCCGGGTTCAAATAGGACTGCAGAATGTGTTACTTGCATATTTCATGCAAAATCTACTGAGGTATCCCAGTGTTCTGTCTTCTTTAGAGAGTGACGCGTCCCCCTGTTCAGCACCCCCTCATTCAGCAGACAAGGTCACTAAGTTTCAAGCATTGTATCTCCACTGGCTCTGATTCCCTCCTATTTTAAGCAATCGTACATGGAATGAAAGACAAGCAGATATTTCTTAGGCAGTCAGAGGCATTTAGCTTTTTGTTGTGTGACACAGGAGGAGAGACGTACCCAACCAACCAACTTCTTGCCTGAACTTGGAGCTCGTCTTTCCTTCACAGCTGACATTTATCCTTCTGCCAAATCAAATCAAATCTCGCTCTCACAGCCATCCTGAAAACTGCATTTACATCCAGTCCAAAGCTCCCTACCTCATGCCAGCTCTTCGTACGCGTCAAAGTGCTTGGTGGAAAGGAGAACATCCTTATTAAACACACCTGCTTTGGTTTGCTGGACAAGAGCCTATTCCCATTTACAAGTCAGGCATATCGCTGCTGAAGACAGTGGAATTATTCCTTTATATGCCAACTCCAAGAGCAAAATGCATCCTTCCGTTCACGTGAAGTGTAAGCCCTCTCTTTTGCCTTTAAGTACCCACCGCCAGCTCCACACTGCACCTTCCATTAATTTAAATCCCAAAATCATTTGGCTCATGATGGGCTGCACTAATATACGAGGAAAAGAGGGGCCTTGCTCATGAAATATTTCAGGTATAATTGGGAAACTGTGGCTACAGATGCAATCCAGGAGCATTTTGGGTTGGTAACCAAGGCAACACATTTTGCTTCAAGACACACTTTTCTGTTGATAATCTATTGTAATGCCAGTAATTGCAGCTGACAAGGCTCTGTTTGTTGTGAGAGATAATTAGCACTTGAAATAAAGTAACAGATTTAAATAAATTGAGGGGAACTGAGTGGTGTGACCTGATCGCTTTAGAAACAAACAGGAGTGTTGGGAGCCTGCATGCGGTGTGATGTTAGTGGTGGCCTCCTCAGTGGCTGAACAATACCAACATTTATTAGGCATTGTTTAATTGGGAATTACAGTCCCCTTCGTGATGAAAACACTTTTTCTGTTTCTCACCCAGGTTATATTTACAATATAAATTATGTGTTAGAAATAAAACAATAAAAACTCTCCTTTACAGAACAAAACTATTGATGTTTTCATCTGCTTGTTCTTTTGCCTAACACCTGGGATGCTTAAAAGATGATGTTTTTAAGTAGATAAGCATTTTGGACAGCTGCAGGGTTTTAAGAGATCCTTGCACCCTCTGCTCAAGGGTGTGCAGGGAGCATTGTTCATGTAGCATGTAGCAGGAATGTCCATATGGTCAGCAGGCAGCAAGGGTGATTCAGCTCAATGCCAGTTTACTCAAAGCCAGCTTGCATGGCTTAGGTTGTGAACACAGCTCCTTGGTTGGTATTCTTGTCTGTATTAGCTATTGATGTATCTGAAATTGGATGAGCAAGCCAGGGCTTCTGTGTGTGGCAGTGGGGTCTGTTAGCTGGAGGAGTAGGATGCATGCTAGAACCACAGCACCTCTGGGGGTCCCCAAATAAAGCCACTCCATGTCTTGCTTTTCCTTTACTTCTAAGGCACAACTGCTTGGCTCACTGCATAACAAGAAAAGGAACACTGTCCTACTAATGCTTGGGCTCTGCAGGAATTGAAAGTATTTTACATCAGCTTGTAGCTGCTAAACTGAGGATGCTTCTGTGTTGCAAATAACCTCTTAAAGTCTTTGTGAGACTCTTTTCCATGGTGTCTGAGCATCAGTTTTGGCATTCAAGAGAAAATAAGATTTCCTAAGAAAATGAGGTCTGAGAGTTTACTACAGAAGCTCAGGCTGGGCCACTTTGTTCTTCTCATATGCAGATGCAGATCAGCAAATTGAGCCTGCAGGTCAGCAGCATCAACCCTAATGATAGGGTACTTCTCTCCTGAAAGCCAGAATGTCTGGGGATAGAGCAATTCAGCTTCTTTCTAGGCTCGCACCAAACATGCAAAACCACCTAGCCAGGAAATTGTATCATAACCTGTTCGAAAACACAGTCTGTTGTGTAAATGCATCCATCTCATGGTAGGCCAGAAGGCAAAATCAGTATCCTCTCAAGATTTCCTCATAGACATTCAACGACTTTCTATGGCCACTAATATTGTTTATTTCCTCCATACTTCATCAAAAAGACATCTCTGTTATTCTCAAGATAGCACACTATTTCTCCAACAAACATTAATCAACTGTTCGCATCAGAATCACGCATTCATGATACATTACTGTTCATAGCCCCCTTAATACAAGACAGTAATATTCTCCTGAGCCCAAAACCATATTATTGCTTTCTTTCCACAAGTGGGGACAGTGGTTAAAGGCACCAGAACCAGATAGCAGTTTGCTAGACCCAGCTGAAGTTACAGATGTGATCAGGAGAGGAGACCACCTGGAACCCAGGGGCGCTGATGCTTCAAAGGGCAGTGACCATGCCCTCCCACATGCTCAATTTTCTGTACTAGTTCTTGAGAAGCAATCAAATAAAGATTGTGTGTTAGAAACACAAGTGGAGTGCATAGATTATGATAATCTTTCTTTTGTAATCAGCAATTTAGTGCCGCCAGGCAATGTTTTTGCTTTTTAAATGCTTTGAAACACACAGAAATGTTGCATCTATACGTTATTTAAAAAACAACAACTAATGATCTGCAGTAGTTCCCCAGGAATTAAAAATTGCTTACAATTTATAGCATATGCAGGATCCTACTGCAAATCCCATCCCATCCCCAGTTCTAAGTAGCTCATAAAAATGGCCTGTTTATTTTCTAAAACGATCTGCATAAAAGGATTAAGTTTATTTATTGTAAAAATTAACATCTTTCTCAAACAGTAATGACTATATCATCGAGGAATGTTCTCTCTCTGAATGCCTCCCTCGGCACTGCTGTACAAGGAGGCCTGCATTTATAGTCTCTTAGAATAGAGTTAATGCTCATAAGACTCCGCTCTTGTACGCCTACAGCTAAATCATGGAATCTAGCAGATGGTGTATGTGTGTTTCCTAATGCAATGTCTTGTATATGTGTAGTTGTCATAATTAAATAATAACTCCCTACACCGTCTCATGTAACAGGAGAGTCTGAGCCACATTTCCCATCAGAGTGAAGCCGTCAAACCCAACTTGTGGGAAGATGAAGTAGGTTACAAGGAAACTAATATACCGAATACCCCCCATCACCTTCTCTCAGGAATAAAATGAGTTCTTCTCTGTGCAGCCAGTCCTCATTAAAAATTAAGTAGGAGCATCTCAGTCCAAAAACTGTTGGATACTACAGTCCCAACACATTGCTGAGGTTAAGTAATCTGTTCTTTACAGAAAGGAGTCTGGCTTCATCTGTTTGGGATTTCCCCTGCTTTTTCTTGGTCATTGTCATGACAGAGGAATTATGGACATCTGCAGGAGGAGTGCCAGTGAGGCAAGACAATTTGCAGCTATCATCTTTGTAAGATAAATGCCACAGCTGCTTTTTATATTCTTTTATGGATGGAAGAGAGAATGATAGGTCTCTGCAGATATTCATTCTTTCCTTGGCTTAGAGAAAGAATTAAGTTGTTGATTAGGCCCAGCAAGAAACATCTCTGTTCAAACTGAGGACAAATGTAACTTATTTTAAGGGATACAAGTTTAACAATTCCAGTATTATCCTTCACTTTGTGGCAGAAAAATCCTTTTACTAAGGATACTATAAATGCCTGGAACAGATGAAAGGCATTTAGCTTTTATTTCATACTAAAAATTACAATGTGAAATCGAGAAAAGTATCTTTCAAATAGGAGTCTGCAAGTGAAAAAGGAGGCAGTGGGAGCTATCTGCCTCTCCTGTGCAAAGAAAATACAGGGTACGTGTGCTGCTGGTCCCCTTTGGCACAACCTCTGTCTCTAGGCCAGTGCTCTCGTCCTGCTCACAGCCTGCACCTCAATCTTACAGTGCTGGGAAGCAGCAAGCAGCACCTCCCTGCAGCTTTCCCTTCTGCAAGATAGCAGAGCAGGAGGTCATCATTTCTCCTCCTCTTTCTCAGATTCAAAGAACTGATGATTCTAGCCAGGTTTAGTTCTAAGCTTTGCAAAGGGCCCTGTCCCCTTTGCAAACAAATCACTCCTTCTCTATCTCCAGGATCCTAACATCCTCTTTTGGTTTATAAAAGGGAAGATGCAGTTGACCAGAACGTATGAATGGCTCTCTCGGTATTTTTATTTCACAGTGACCATTTTGCTGTGTGTGGGAGAAAAAAAAAGAGAAAAAAAAAGTGCCTTTAAATTTCACATCATACAGCCTAATAAACACTCAAGGGTTGCTATTGCCATGGAAAGCTCATAAGGATAACAAACTCACTTTTTAAATATACTTTTTCTTGAAGTTTGCACTATAATAAATATTCATGCAGTATTCCCTTCACAGTGTAGCTGCTGGAGAACACACTGTAATCTGTTTAAGGAGAACATGAATCGGACTGATAAAAATAATTGGTAGAATTTTTCTTTTATTTATTTATTTATTTTCAATGTTTTAAATAAAGCTGTCAAAGGTTCATGTGGTAACGAAGAGCTTTGTTGTTATGACAACTGCTTATTCTTTCCCCTTTGAAGAAGCCTGCAATTTGATAGGCAAAACATCAGGAATAATTAAAACAAATGGGAAGTGAAGACAAAACATCTGCTATGAGAAATTTAGATAAATTTAGAAAAATCACACCCGAAACCTTAGCAATCTCACTTGTTCAGTGACAAACTTCAGGTGGAATTCCTTCGTGTCAGCCAGTGTGGGCACACTCAGCAGCTGCTGGGGCTTGGGCGTTCCCACATCTGAAATCCCATCTATTTGTAAGGACACAGGGTGACTCCTTCGTGTAGCTACTTCTCTTCCTCTCCAAAGCTTATCCTTACCAAAGAAGGCTACTTTCAGAAGGTAATTATGAGATAGGCGCATCGTTCCTCCATTTTAAATCAGCAATCAGTTGAAGCATGGCCTCCAAACACTTGGTGAGCTGGGCTAGTTTCTCTCATGACAGGTGGCTCCTGCTCTGTAGGACAGGGACTGTGGGGCAAGATGAGTTTTGGCAAGGGTGATGCAGATGGAAGGGTTTGGGGAGCCAGGAGGGTTTTCCTTTAGATGTGAATGTGGGCACTGCTGGAGGGGCCTCTAGGAGGTGAGGTAGCCCTTGGAGTTCTGATTGGGTACATACTGAAGGTCCTCATGGTTTTAATACACCTCCATGTGAGCAGCTACGGCTGTCCATAGCTGAGATGATAAGCGGCCAGCTGTGGTGTGGAGAGCCATACACATGCACCAGGAGATGCACCTAACAAAAGTATTCCTCTTTTCTGGAGCTAATGCTAGGCATAAGGAAAAAACACACTGTAGACAACTACTAAAAATTTTGGAAGGTTTTCCCCAAAGCACATTTTTTCCTCATTGTTATCTGATTCTCATGAGCTGTCCTTCCCAGGGGACACGTGACTGTCAGACTTTAGTCATTTCTACATACAATAACTAATCTGTTAACACAGAGTTTTACTTTTCAAACTGCAAGACTTCACCCCTTAGAGTCAGTACAACAGAAGGGCAACAAATGCACGTTCCTGGCTCTGTAGTGTTAGTAAACTCAGCATTTGGCAACAAGCTAGCATGGCACACACTGTGCAGGGACCAGCTTCAGGAATGCCAGCATTCTTGCTGTGCTTCTGACTTCACAAGACACTTTGCAATAATTTCTGTAGATTTGCATGCCAGCTCACACTACCAGGTGACTATGGTCTCTTTTTGCAGTTCTCTGAGGCGCACACTGTTCTCCATTGCTCTATCCACTTGGAAATAAGCCAGCACTCCTGAGCAGTGGCATTTTAACCACCTTCATTTAAAAGCCTGCATGTTTCATGAAGTCTCTTCTCAATATCTCTATGCACTCATTCATTCAGCCAAGATACACTTCCACAAAAGTGAAGATTTCAATGTCCCGACTGAGTAAATATGGTCCCCACTTATTACCCTCTTCTATGCAGAGAGATTTCAAATATCCAAGAGAAGACTATTTTGCTAAGAAGGTGGCAGGATTTGGAAATAAAAGCAACTGTATGGCTGTTGCAGCTGCAGATTTTTGGGAAGCTGCTGTAGGAGTCTATGGTAACAAGAAAGCAACCAAACAAACAAAAAATAACCAACCAACAAACATAACATTAAAAAAAATACAAAAAAATCCCCACAATTAGTATCCAAACAAAAAAAGAAAAAAGAAAAAAGAAAAAAAACAACCAAAGACCCCAACCAATCACCACCACCTAAACCAACCATATTTGACTTTCTCCCCCTGCTGACTGTGTTCCCCATACATAGTGTTAATCATACATGAGTCTCCAGGCTTGACATTAGATGGTGCTAGGATGATGGGGCGTAGGGATACTCAGTTGGAAAATTCTGGGTGGAAGAGCACAGTAGGTTGCAAATGATTACTTGTCAATAATACATCTGCTCTAGAGCAGCTAATCCATTACTATCTGTCTATGTTAGGCTAACTCACATGGCTGGACACCATTAGCTGGCAGAATGGATATCTAAGGCTTTGTTTCCTCAACCTGGCTCTGACACTCATCTGGAGTGTGTCCCCTCACTTGCTAGGTGGAGCATACTGCAAGTAAAGAAGAGTTCCTGTGAGGTGAACGGAACCTACAGGTGATGCTGAACTTACTTATACACAAGGCCTGTTCCTAGGCATAAAAAATTAATCACAATATACAACACAAGGCTTCACCCCCCTAACCCCCCTACCCCATTTTTTTTTTTTTTTAATTGATGAAGTACCACTTCATGGCAACAGGAAAGCTTTGTGCAAGAATGCCCCAGCTGCAATACCTGTGTCTTCATCAGTCAAATCATCTTGCATGGGTAGACATGCCCGTAGTGTAGCTAGGTATAGTATCTTATCAAATAGTTTTACAAAGTCATTAATTACTAAAGCTCAGAACAATATTACCTAAATATATTATATAAATCTTAAGGTGCCCTTAAATGGAATAACCTTGTTTTGGCTGTAACAGACACAGGCAGTGAGTAGCTCTTCATGGACTGCATGCACTTCCCTGCTCCACCCTTGCTAAGTATGCAGGGAACTTTTGAGGCAATAGTTCATGCACATTCAAAAAACGTTTTTAAAAAGCAACAATAACTCGTTGGCTATTTGCTATCTAAATGAGTAGTCTCAGATGACCATCTTGTTAATGCACACTATAAAATATACTGTCCCTGTTCTCTGGATGTAAAACAAATGCAGAGATTTGTGGGTTCTGGCAGTTGCTGCTTGCTCAGTAATGCTCATTTGTCTTGTCACAAATATAAAATGTAGATTTTTTTGTATATAAATATTTCTAGCTTGGCAAAGTGATTAAAGACAGAGGATATCCATCTTAAAATATCTAAAGGTATAAAAATGAAAAAGTGAAAATAATAGCAATATTTCACAAAGGAATAGGTCAGAAGACCCAGACATTATTATATTTTTTAGCCTTCGAAAAAAAATGTGGCTAGCCTGACAAGAACCCAATCCATCCTTGGAGAGCCACCCCTGACTTCAGTAACACACACCAATGACCCCATCCCCTTCCAGCAGTGACCTCCTCCTGCTCTAAGTGCAGCCTCATCTGAAGGACCTGGAGATGACTGTGACCCACAGAGCAAACCAGTATTTGGGATATTGCCACTTACTGTGCAGATATTTGCATTTAGAGGGCTAAGATACTTGGAGTGCAGCAGAAGTGGTAGCATGCAGACAGAGGGGAAGCGAGTAACCCCCGTGTGTGCTTGCAGAAAACAAGGGATATATACCCAGGAGCTGGCTGCTGCCTAAGCAGGGCAAAAGTGCTGCTTTAAATCTCTGCATACTTCTTTCAGTTACTGCTAGAGAGAACAAAAGTAGTTACATGAAGCATTAATAAGATCTGAAGTCCTTTCGGTAATAACCAGAGAAATCAATGGAACCACAGATGGCAGGAGTGTCAAGTGTGCAGAGCTGCTGAGCAAAACTTCATGGCATGAAATGTGGATCCTCAGCTGCAAGAAGGGGCGCTGAAACCTGCCTGTCTGACCAGCTGTGAGTGCTCACTGTGATAACCATGCTTGCAGACATGGACTCTGGTACTGCTGAGAGAGAAAACAGCACCCAAAAGAGGTTCCTTTTACAGCTGCTGAGACTGCCTGCAGTCTATGTTCTGTTGCTTCCTTCTCAGTGACTACATGCAACTGCATTGCCACTTCGAGGTCCTAGGGATAGTTATTAGGCAATGGCCACCAAATTACCTTCATTAGAGTGACAAAATGCAATGCCTGAAGCAATGCAAAAATCTTTGTACACTGTTATCCCTCATCATCCAAGGGCTTTTAGCTAGCTGCAGCCAGACTGTTGAGGACCCCCATGTATTAACGCACAGGCAGAAGACAGGAGATGGTAAGAGATGATCAGACGGCAATCATGGAAACAGATACTTAAAAGATCTTTTCATTTCACCGGGTGATGGACCTGATATGCTAATTGAAACAACATCTGTGTCTGCTCATGCGATTTCAAACCATGAAAGCTTTGTTTTGACACTGGTGCGATGGAAAAAAGGTCCTCTTCAAAAGAGTCGTAGTGACCTCATTCAGACACGCTCGCTTTCATGAAAGGTAAAGATGGCAGGCAAAGCAGTGATGCCAGCAGTTTGTTCCCGAGCAGAACAGGGAGGGGGGGGGCCGGGGGGGGGGGGGGGGGGGGATCATCACATAGTTTGTCTTTCCAGCAGGCTGATTTCCTTTAGCAGCCTGAATAAGCAATTGGCTAGTAGCCAGCTGCGGCGGATTTGTCCCGTGTTTGCAAGATCAGTCAGCGAGCAAAGCTGTTTTCAGTTAATAAATATTTGATTTACAAGGTACAGCGAGTAATAAAAAGGGAAGAGAGTTTAGCTGCTGGGAGATTTGTTTAGCATTTTAGTGGGGATAACTAACAACCAGCATTGGTTGTTTTCCCTCCTTCGCATGGCCAGTGGGCAACCAACTTGATCAGTCTTGCTGCATTACAGCTTATAGTGAGCAGAACTAACACACTGAGCCAAATAGAGGTGGACTGGGATGTATACTGTGCCTTGACAGAAACACAGCTGAAGGGAACATTCGTAGATTCCCCTTTCTTCTTCTCTGCAAGTAACCTGTGATAAATATTGCATTTCTCAGTATCATTGGGAAAAATCAAAACTGTTTGATCCTTTCCATATGATATAGATAGATATATATGAGAGGGGGAAGGACATAACGTAGCAGGTACAGAACAGCCAGCAGCATTTTATCAAAGGAGAAAAGACCCCAGAAGACACTAATCAGCTGACTACAGAGTCCTGGGTATTTTGGATGGAGCTGGAAAACAAAGTGGGACCCTCCTCCCCCCCGAAAAAAAGAAAAAAGAACAGAAAAAAACAACAACTGTGTTTAGAAAAAAAAAAAAAGAAAGAAAGAAAACAAAAACAAAATCAAAACCAGCTACAAAAGATTGCATTTTTTTTTAATTTTTAAGTTTTAATTTCCTCCTATAGCACTGAGCCTCTAGGTGGGGATGTGGCCACGCAGGCAAGGCAGGAACAGGGCATCCATCGGGAGGCTGGCAGTGCTCTCCTTGCATGGCGCCAAGCACAGTCTGCATGCTGAAGGAGCCAATGCTCCTGTACTCGGTCTCTGGTGCACGGCAGGCCTCCTGTGTGTCTATGAGAACATCTCCTAGTCCTTCAGATCTCTGCTTCCCCCACTTGTGGAAAGGCAGACTAACCTGCCCACTTCTCAGGCGCAGCTGGATGTTTCCTTCAGTCTCCATACAGGAGTTCTGCGTTGGGAAGCAGGCCCTAAGAAGTGCAGAACACTACTGTTAGTGTTGTGGTAGTTCATTGCAGATCAAAGCCTCCTTCAAAGGAGAAGAGTAAAAGCTTCTTTCTAGATGCTCAGAAGGGCAGCGTGGCACCAGAAGTACTGTGCATAGACTGTTATTGTTTTCTAGGGCTCTGCCACAAGTTTCTTCCCAGCAGCTACTGATAGGACAGAACAAAGTGTTTTCTCTGTCAAGTACAAATTAATTATTCTGAGTTCTAGCTCTTCAGCCCACACTATTTTACACTGTTAAACTGCTTTGCATTCGTCCCCAGCGTGATTCCAAGTACATGCCTGGTGTGAGGAAAGCCCCACACAGCCTTACAGGAAAGGACACACTGCAGGCCTTTCTTGCAAAGCAGTCTGAAAACGTGGCTCACTCTTCACTCCCAGCTACACAGAGTGTACAGAAGCACCTGGGCAGGACAACAAAAGGCAGCCCTAGGCAGCACTATGCCTTCCATTAATGCCTCAGCATCTGGTGGCACTGCGACCTCGGCTGCCCCATGGCTCTGCTCTGAAGAACCAGTTGGCTAACTGATCTAAAAGCAACAGTGCTTCTGAAGGGATCAGTTATGAGGAGTGTCAGAAGAGATTGGAACTGTTTAGTCTGGAGAAGAGGAGGCTGAAGGGAGTCCTCATTGCTGTCCATAACTACTTGAAAGGAAGTTGTAGCAGGATGGGTGTTGGTCTCTTTCCTCTGTTGACAAGTGATAGTATGCAACAAAATAGTCTCAAGTAGCACTATGGAAGGCTTAGATTGAATATCAGGAGGAATTTCTTCACAAGGAGGTGGACAGGCATTGCAATGAGCTGTCTAGGGAAGTGGCGGAGTCCTTATACCTGGAGGTATGTAGGATGTGTGAATGTGACAGTAAGGGAGATGGATTAGTGATGGGACTAAGTAGGTCAGATTGCTGGCTGGATATGATAATCTTGAAGGTCTTTTCCAGCCTAGATGATTCAATTGATTCTGTGGTGTCTCTACTGGACAAGCAGCAGGCACTTGCCTCTGCAGTGACGAGACAGCTTTCTCTAGTAGCCAAGTGTTTTAGAAAGGCTTTCTCTTTTCATCTCTGCTAATGTTGTACCAAAGCCTTACGAGAAATAAACTATCTGGTGTGTGTGCTGGGAGGTTGGAAGCTGTAGGTCCTTTGCAAAAAGATTATTTTAAAAATCTGTGAGGAAAAAGGTGTGTAACATACCAGAGGCTAGCAGCTTAGGATGTTCTCGAGGGTAACAGGAGGTCCCAGTTCATGTCCCTGTTGTGCCTGAACTGAAGAGGCGAGCTCAGAGCTGTGCCACACAGGCTGTGCATGCAATAGGTGCTCTATTTTGCAGCCTGACATCTTCCAGATTAAGGGCCCTGTGCAGTGATAGAAGAAGGCCCATATTTGCTTCTCAACTAGCACAGAAGTTCTCACTTTAAATTCTGTACCAGACACAGGAAAAACTTTGCGCCAGTAGTTTCATCAAAGCATATGCTTTTGCAAAAGAGCTTTAATGAATAAATGTTTACTTTTTTTTTTTTTTTTCCCCAGAAATCCTGTCCAGCTCCACCATTCAGTTATCTCTAAAGACTGCTGTCTGCCATCTGGAAAACAAGGATAAGAATTTTACCTGCCTTTTATGCAGCACATTAGGGTTTAGTGGGTGAACAGCTCACAAAAATAAGTGTAACTAAAAGCTAGTGCTTTCACAAACTGATCTGGCAGCTGCCACACTAATACTGGACAGTAATATCTAACTAGGCCGTGCAAAATTTTGGCATGAGCAGACCTGTGTTATATTCTTTTAAAATATCCATTCATTTCTACGGAACTGGAGTCCAATGGTGATGTCAAGTGTTTTGGGACAAAGAGGGTGTATTTCTTTCATACATGCTTTACTTTCTTATAGCTATTGGGCTGTCTGTTCATGGATAAATGCAGTGGTTTGGGATGGAAAGGACCTTAGAGATCATCTAGTTCCAACTGCCCTGCTAAAGGCAGGGAAACTTTCTGCTAGGCTGGGCTGCCTAGGGCCCATGCATCCTGACCTTGAACATTAAGAGGGATGGGGCATCCACAGCTTCTCCGGGCAGCCTGTAACAGCGCCTCAACCCCACCATGGGAAAGAATTTCTTCCAAATCTTCCAGAGCTGTTCTTGGTGCCTATCCCCACATCACTGCCCTAACTGGCTCAGGCAGCTATAGACAGTATCTCAGTCTTACTCTAGAGCTCAGGGCAGAGCCTGTGGTTGCTGCTATTAAGCCAAACTGTAATAGTTGGACCACAAACATTTATTGCAATAACAGCAACGTTACAAAACTGATCATCCCCATCCCTCAGAAACAGACTGCATCTCTGCTTGTTTTCTGTTGAGGAGGGAAGTGTCCCCAAGGGTCTCCCTTTGGGAACCCCTGTCTTGGCATGAAATGAGTAATGCGATTTATGTAGACGCTGCCAGCTTCTCTCCTTTCTCAGACAGAAAATGGTTTTATCTAGTCAGGTAATGTCACAATAAAGTAGTACAGTAGAAATTTCATCAGTGAATGGTCTAAAAGAGATAGATCACCCAATCTATGTTTTCAAAGGTTTTTCAAGCAGTGTGCTATGCTCAAGTGGCATCAAGCAATATAATGAGAGAAAAAAAGAACAGAGGCTACACCACAGATTTTAAGCAAAATATTTTCCTGAGGGATTGACAATAACATTAACAAAGTTGGATAAACAAGGAGCAGACAATGCAGTGCAGTAAAATTTAGTGAATGCATTATACTTGCTTTTTTGGTGAGCTTTTTCAAAACAACTTGATGTATCCTCTGTTTAACCAGGCAGGAGCTGAGAGGAGGGGACAGGCTCTGACAGGGCTGACAACCCCCTGCTAGCTTTGTTCAAGATGATGCTCACACCTCTGCTTCACATCTGCATGCTTGCTACATCTTCCCTGCCTGTTGGGTTAGACTGGGGCCATGCCTCACTCTGTCTTCACACATGCATAGGTGGGGATTGTCAGGGGCTAGTTTCTAAAGAAAGGGTAAAGAGCAGTGAACTGAATCGAAGGCATTTGCAACATTATTTTTTCCTGATACAAACACTATTTCAATATCTTGCTCTAATCACATCTGTTCCTTACCTGAGACTGGCCATGGGCACAAGCTCTGCCCAGGTATAGCAGAGCAAGCAGCAGTCCCACATCACTGCTTACCAACAGGTAACACAAGGGAGAGCTGGGTTTCTTCTACATCCTTCACATTTCTGTTCTCATTTGAAAGAAAAAACAGTATGCATATGTGTTAGGAAGTGCCACAGGACTTTTTTCTTTTTAGGTCAGGCTGAGAGAGGTGGGGCTGTTCAGCCTGGAGAAGAGAGAGCAGTGGAGAGACCCAAGAGCAGCCTTTCTGTATCTAAAGGGGACTAAAAGAGGGGAGATTTACATTGGATATAAGGAAGAAGTTTTTCACAATAAAGGTAGTGAGGCACTGGTTGCCCAGAGAGGTGGTGGATGCCCCATCCCAGGAGACACTCAAGGTCAGGCTGGACGGGGCTCTGAGCAACCTGATCTACCTGTGGGTGTCCCTGTTCACTGCAGGGCAGTTGGACTGGATTGCTTTTAATGGTCCCTTCCAACTCAAATGATTCTATGGTTCTATAAAAATAGGAGAGCTTGGGAGGATGTTTTAATTTTCTAACTCAGAACAATCAGTGGTGTCACGAACCACTTGCATGTATCTTGACACACCTCTTCCTGCTGTGTTACTAAATGCGAGACCACTGTGTCACTATGATATTTTAGTGTTTTTAAATACCTGAACACAAAGTCTTAAAAAATAACCAACAACCATATTATTCAAGAAAACGTACACCAAATCCTATGCAGTTAACTTGTGCCACTGCTGCTCTGTCAAGCAGGGATCAATTAGCATCTCAGAAAAAAAGCTCGTTCCAAAAGAAAAACCCAGACTTTTCTTGCAGTTCTTATTAGTAGCTCTGTACCACACTGTCAGTGCCAAAGAAGGACGAGAACACAGGAATTGGTGATGGGCTTTAGTCAACTAAGAGAAAAAGGTGTGTCACCACCTGCAGAGATTTTTTTACTTACTTTCAAAAGAGTGAGTGTTTACAAGCTCACTTCCTACAAAAGTAAAAGCAGATCTAAACCAAACCTATGTAAGTCACTACTGTCTCAACTGATTTAGGCAGCTGTTGTTGCTGATGGTATCTTTGCTTCTCGACATTCATGAATAAATTCCTTCATCTTAAACCTTACAAACATACAAGTTCATGAAAGAACCCACATGACTCCTTTTATATTTAGGAGATTGAATAAAATATTTATGTCCCTCTGTGTCCCAAATATCAATTACTTCCTTCACCAAAAAAAGTACATTTGCAGTGGGATTAAAAATTTACCCTACTACAAAACAATATACATTTAACTCATACATTTCCAGCTGTCTTTTTCAGACATACACTGTATTCATTCACCTCCATCCCTTTTGAACCATGCATACCATCAACATCCCCTCTCAAATTTGACAGGTAAGTCAAAAATACAACTATTGTCAGACAACACATCTGCCTGATCTCATGACAGCTACAAGCACATGCAGCATTTACCACTGGGAGAAGTCAGGATTTACTAACGTGTGTCAGACAGCAGCCTGATTTTCCTGGATTATAAGATTCCTAAATTAGGTTGGCCTCAAAATTAATTTTTTAGATATGGGATATATGAAGAATTTTAAATTTTACTTAGAATTAAGTAACATCTTTCAAATACATACTGGAATGTGTTTTCTGAAATAGTCTTTCAATAGCACAACCATGAAAATCAGAGCCATTAAAAATTGCATGATAGATTGTCTATTAAAACAGAACAACAACAACAACAACAAATAAAAGCACTCCCTCAAAACAGAAAATCCAACTGGAATATCAATGCTCAAAGTAGAAAAGCCAACACAAATGTGTTTTTGTTTTGTTTTGTTTTTAAAAACCCAAACTTCTACATCATTCTCAGTAGTTCTCTATTCTTAGGAAATCTCCCAAATCTCTCTAAAAATTAACTCTGCTGATGTGTTTTGACCACAGGAGCTGAGAAAGAAGTGAAAATGATATGTAAATTAAGGGGTGAAATGCTGGTTGTGAATGTCAGGTCCATAACAGAATACCTCTGGTAACTAAAATATTGCTTGCTAGTACAAAAAGTTATTATTTTTGCAATTTTGTAAAAATAAATTATTATCGCGTAGAGGAAATGGACATGGGGTTATTTGTTGATGCTCAGCTGAACATGAGCCAGCAGAGGCTAAGAAGGCCAATGGCATCCTGGCTTGTATCAGAAACAGTGCGGCCAGCAGTGCAGAGAAGCCATCATCCCTTTGCACTCAGCACTGGTGAGGCTGCACCTTGAGTACCGTGTTCAGTTTTGGGCTCCTCATTACAAGAAACACATCGAGGCTCTGGAGCATGTCCAGAGAAGGGCAACAAAGCTGTTGAGGGGTCTGGAGCACAGGCCTTATCAGGGGAGGCTGAGGGAACTATGTTTGCTCAGTCTAGAGAAGAGGAGGCTCAGGGAGACCTTATTGCTCTCTACAATTACCTGAATGGAGGTTGTGGTGAGGTGAGGGTCAGCCTCTTCTCCCAGGTAACTAGCAATAGGACTAGAGGGAATAGCCTCAGGTTACATCAGGGGAGATTTAGGTCGGACATTAGGAAAAAATTCTCCTCTGAGGGAGCAGTCAGGAGCTGGAACAGGCTGCCCAAGGAGGTTCTGGAGTCACCATCCCTGGAAGTGTTCAAGAAATATTTAGATATTGTACTGAGGGACACGGTTAGTGGGAAATACTGGTGATAGGTTTACAGTTGGAATGGATGATGTTAGAGATCTTTTGTAACTTTGGTGATTCTATAATTTTAAATAAAATAGCTATGATACAATAAATAGCCAATTGGTCCCAGCTAAATTGGCATAAGGTTTTTCTAAGCTACTTAGTGATGTTACTACACTAAAGAATTGCCTTCAGGAAAGCATTTATTCTATTGCTTCTATTTTTTAGAAAGCAAGGGGTCCATTCTGTACTTTGTGACTCAACGGGAGGGTGTCCTGTATGAGTGTTTAACCTTCTATGCAGTAAATGAAGTATACTTTGCATCTCAAATCTTGTTAGGTAGTTGTTTTATTTACTATGGAGCTGTGTTAAATCACTGTTTTCATAGAAAAGACCTCTAAGATCATCCAGTCCAACCATCCATCTACCTCCAATATTACTCCCTAACCCATGTCAATAAGCACTACATCTACTCTTTCCTTAAACACCCCCAGAGACAGTGACCCCGCCACTTCCCTTGGCAGCCTGTTCCAACCTCACCCCTCTTTCTGAGAAGAATTTTTTTTCTAATATCCAACCTGAACTTCCCCTAGCAAAATTTGAGGCCATTCCTTCTTGTAACCATCACTGTTACCTGGGAGAAGAAGCTAACCCCACCTCACTGCTGCCCTCAGATTTAATATTTTTGCAAACAATAAGAGCTCAGATCCGCTGAGCAGGAAGCGCATGGTTCTCATGCAGAAGGGATTGGAAAGAAAGAGAGGAAAGGAAGAAATGTACTTCTGAAAATGGAAATCCCCTGAATCTTTCACCTCCATTTCACTAACTGTGCATATAAACAATGTGTATCTTCTCAGTTGTGGATCTGAAGTGGCCTGTTTCCAAAATGACAAGAAGTGAGTTGCCCGACCTGATGTTGACTCCATGCTACAATGGAGAAAATAAGCTTGAAAAGTTATGTGGATCAGGGGCATCTATACTGTACCATGACTGTATAAATATTTGAGCTAGTACTGAAACCACACAGAAGTAAAAGTCCTCAAGTCCCCGTGCAAGGCTGATCACATGCCTCTTGTATTTGCCTTTGGAAGACCTCAGGATTGTTTCCTTGTTACTGCATTCCTACAGCCTCTGCTAACACAGAAAGAGTTCCCATCTGAATGGTTCTTCTGACAAGCAATAACAACATCTGACTCAGTGATTTCCAGCAGGAGTCCAGAAGAATGCACAGTGGAAAAATTCATCTTTGAATTCATAATTTTTGAACTTATTTTAATTCTCATTCTATGAAAAATTCATTTGTGCTATTAAAAACCGCGGTGGCGGAAACCCAAAAATCCAAGCCAAATTCATAATCGAAGGCAATTAAGTTGATTGCTTCATGATAAATACCACATCTTTTCTTAATGGGGATACTGCTCTTGAGTAAGCAAACTGTTTCTCTGTTCATTAATTTAAAAGAATGCATCTCTCTCAAAAGTTCAATGGAAAACATTCATTTATTACAGAGTTTTTGAAAATCTCAACCATTTAAATAGCTTATATACTAAAAACAGGAGCAGAAAAAGCAGCCTGATTCTTCTTATGCAAAAATGTTGATCTTCATTGTCTCCTAAGGATAGAAAATCTACCTCTACAATTCCTGGCCTCAATTTTTTGTTTTCTATTCATTTCTAAGAATCAACACATTCCTTGGGAGTCTGGAGTTTGATTTAACAACTGAATGTAAGAATCACTGTGAAAGAGCGTTAAGTGACAAAGTTTGTTTCTCAAGTAGGACAAGCAAAAATATAAAACTGACTGATTTATTCCCCTGGTCCACACCATTTGAGCTATATAGGTTAAGACTGATCCTTTATTCTTAAAAATAGACAAAAATAAAATAACCTAGTCCAGAATTCATTTTAACATTCATATGGAACATAGATAAAGAATTTTAGTGCTCGACAAAATTGAAAAAAGGGAAAAAAAAACCAAAACTAAAAAAAAATGAGAAAAATAAATGATAGAGATCAGTTTTGTAAGTAAAGTCAGGAAAGAGTCTTGGGCTATAATTATAATTTGCAGAATAAGAGTATTTCTGCAGCAGTGAAATAATGAATGACAAAATGCCATTCCTTATTATGATATGATCAACAAAATCAAAATGTAGTTCTTAGCTTAGATAAACCATATGCATTAAAGAGATAATGTACGAAATGTGAAAAAATTAACTATTAGAATACAAATACAAGCCCTATAAGGGAATTTTAGGACTCCACAATTGAAAAAATCATGTCGGTCACACCATACTCATGCAAATTATATTAGGCACATCTCAGACCCTCTCTGAAGACTTTTCTAAATCAGGCAAAAGGAAACCAGGAATTAAAGCCCAAACAGGAGTCCATTGCAGTCATGATTCTCATAATCTTGAAGTAACTGATAGTAACAACTGAGATGAAACTCAAAGTACTTGATAAAATATTGTCAAAAGAAATTAAGTGAATAAAAATTTGAATTGCTTGGAGTATGTGGTATTTCTCTCTTATTTCCCAGTGTTTCTTTCTTTATTGTTTCAAAATGCAACAATAAATTGCTGGGGGTTAACAAAACTCCATCTGTTGTATTTGAATAATACACAGAAGTGAACTCTGAATGTAATAAAAATCTTCGTGCATGTAAGGAAATTAACAACATTGCAAAAATAAGAAAAAAAAATAGATTTTGCCAGAAAGCTGCTTCTCCTTTCAGTTCTGTTATTTACTGCCCAGGCTAAGATTTGACTGAAGGTAATATAGGTGTAAAAATTAAAAAAAAAAAAAAAAGATTTATATATATATATGTGTGTGTGTGTATGTATATAATGGTAAAATCCAGTTTTTCATGCTTTGTGGTGCCAGGAGGCAGAAGCAGCTCTTCAAACCATCTTTAGAAAGGGACTAAATATGATGTGTTTTGGAAGTCCATTCTGTTGCATATTTATGGCTATGTGGAAAGTAGCGAACAGCGCTAACTAACTGTAGTAGTCATTAATTGAAAAGCTATAATGTGCAGAAATATTGAAAGATTAGGCATATCAGAATACTGGGAACATACATACTCCAGTTCTGGGGACCAAAGTCAACATAGTATGATGTGATCATTTTATATGCCAAGCAGTATCAAGATGTTCTGCAGCAAAAGCTGCTTGTAGTTTGCTAATAGGCACTGGATGCTCAGGGTGATATCCAGCCAAATTGTCATTTTAAATGGAAGGTACCACCATAACTGTAGAACTGAGCCAAGGCCTGTCCCTCTTTTGGCTTCCTTAGTCAACTGGCCAGAGGGCATCTGAGGAGGATCAGCACCTTCAGCACTTCTGCATGCGACACACTCTTTGAGATCATCCACTCAAGAGATGTGCACTGGTTGTATTTATCATAACCAACTACCATCTCCTGCATGTTGCAGCTCCTTTGTGAGTTTCTGTTTGAGCACGTACAAGGATAAACTCTCTGTGAATCTCTGAAAGATATGTACGCTGCAGGATAATAATAGTAATAATATTAATAATAAGTATTTAATGTGGCTTCCTGATATGACTCAGCAGTCAAACATTTATTTTCATTCAGAGATATTTAGCATTACGATTCAAATAGATGCAGGTGCCATTAGCTATTTATGAGCGAAAGATTCTCAATTAAGTATTCTTGATTTGTTAACAATTCAAGTTACAATGGAGCTTTTATTTCCTTTTAATTGTAAGCAAACAGTATTATTAGTTCTCAAGGCAGACAAAACAGCAGTATTATCACTATTCATTTTGCATTTTTACTAAGAAGCACTATAGAAAAGAGAAAGTAACAAAACCCCCCCACCTCAGTCTCTTCCTCCACCCCTCAAGATATCCTTTCTAATCCTATAAAAGCATCTGTCTTTGATTTCAAGTGGAGTACCTGCTGTGCAGGATGCAATGCCAATCCAATTTGTGTGCAACAAAACCAAATGGGTTGAAATGAACTCTGCATTTTAAAGATGTTTTTGTTTAATCATTACCGTCACTTCTCTTTAATGAATGCATTAATCAAGCAAAACTTCAAGCAAAAACGGAAAGGCTCATCTCAAGAAATGAAAAAACAAACAAAAAAACCTTCCCATCTTCACAATATCCGCTACTGTCAAACGCTGTTATACTTTCCTTTGGCAGAACTTCAAATGCATATTACTGTAGGTTGTTTGGAGATGTTAAGTGTAAGCAGCAGCTCCCTCAGAAAGAAGCGGAGGAGGAAACAGGTGAGTTGCCTCACAGAACTGAGCTCTGCTTCTGAGCTGATGGACGACCGGCTACTCAGGATGTACAGCCCTGACACTTCCTGACCACCCCTCCACATGTCCTAGAATGCCTTTTTGTTTTGTTTTGTTTGGTTTTTTTTTGAAAAGAGAGAAGAATGGTCAATATACTACTGACAGTGATGTGTAAAAAAACACATACACAACATTTATTCTGTCCTTAGAAATACGTTTGTTGCAAAGCTGGGTATCAGTAAGAATGTTCAGTGTTGAGCAGATGTCCATCGAACAACATAAGGTACAGAGTTGTCATGAAAAGAGCCTCATTTTTAGGAATCGGGTTAGGTATGAACATACATTTTACATATACAAATTCATATGTGCCCATAATTTGCCATGTGATGTTTGTTCCAAGTTTTGAAGATTAATTTTCCTGGGAGAATATGGGCAAAGAAGAACACAAAATGAGAGAGCAACACAGGTTTTTCAGTCTGGCATTCCTGCCGCCTCCATTACCCAGGTAGGATTAAGGATTTATGAAATTTGACCATCATGATACACTGGCAGGAGCCAACTGTCATTCCACAAATAAAGCAGATGTAACTTAATGAAACATGCTCAGCTGTCAGATGCATTTATATAAATGCTTTTTTCCTTATAAGGATTTTCCTAATTTAAATTGTCATAATCTTTTGTCATTGTCATATTTTAAATCCATTGCACTTCTCTTGCTTAATTTGAGCATTATATTTTTGCAAACGTTTAAGGAATTTGTACTGGTCACTGCACTTAGGTACTGTATGCAAATCTGGGGAAAAGAGCTGTTGAGAGCTGTACCAAAGCTGCAGCATTCCTTCATAAGGGTTTATTACAGAGCTAGATCTTTTCCTGGAGGAATTATCCAATAGCACTCTATTAAAGGACCATAAAAATTTTAAAGACATTTTATGATTAGGCCGGTGACCTCTACAAGAATTTCTCCCAAAGCTTCCACAAATTTTATCTCAATGTGGAAAAAAAAAAAAAAAAAACTGCACAGGAGCAATCAGATTTAATTTAAATTAATTTGTAGTTTGGCAACAACAAAAACCCAGTGTTTCTAGAATCAGGTGAGCTAAGAGGATTATATTATAATATTACATAAAATAATCTTTCTTTTATTCTAACCATAATAACAAAAAAGAAATGAAATTAGATTTCCATATGCTCTCTTTATTCCTGGAGGGTTCATATCCCTTTTTTCACATATCTGCACCAAACTAGGGAGCATCAAAGTTGGCTACACTGATGTGCAGCAGATAGACATTTTGCTGTTCCGATGCTAACTAGAAGATTAGGAGCTCCCGAAATGGCACCAGCTAAGTGACTGAATTTGATCACCAGCACATTCAGAAAAGAGAGCGAGACAGCTCCTCTCAGACTCATTACAGACTCCAGGATGAACCAAGGTACACATGAATTTTGTATGAGATAAATTGAAAAAGTTGTATAAAAAGTTCAAGTTGTGATTATTTCTCATTGAAACTTTTTTTTTTTTGAAGAGTGTCTATCCACCTAACAGAAAACATATTTACTTCTTATTCCAGTGTTGTGCATTCAGAATAATAGCCAATATTCCCTTGCTATTTCTCCCAAATTCTTCATTTGAAATGCAATTAAAAGATACCCACATTTTCTTCTAAGAAAGACCCAATTTCCTGATTTCAGTTGCTGATAGGTATGAAACAACATGGGGGGTGGGGGGGAGGGTGAGTAAAGGAAAAGACAAGAGAGAAAGAAGTCATCCCAACCTTCTGTCAGGCACTTTACAGCATAATGAGCTATGATGAAAAACAAGTCAAACGCTGAAAAAACAAGAAAGCTTGGAAATCTGATCTTGCTGACAGGATCTGGAGTAATTAATTTTAACCCATGTGACCACTGGATGTCCTCACTGTTCCTTGAATGCAATGCAGACATCATCTAGCTGGCAGATAGAAAAAGCAGCAGAATTGACAAAGAGCAGAGTGTGTGCAAGGACACAGCAAGTGATGACTCCCACAGTAGCCAAACCTCTAGTGCACACAGACGCAAACATGCACACCTGCATGTACAGAAGCAAACTAGAGAGCAGGGGAGCAGCAGCCCACAGGCACTGAGAGAGAAATACTCTTTGAATACGGTTTCCACCAAATTCACTTGGCGCCTGCTGCATGCTTAATAATGCATCATGGAGCGAGGCTGGGTGACAGATCTGGGAGGGAGCCAGAAAGCAGAACTGCTTCTCCTGAGGTGTGCAGGAATACTGGACTGGAGCTTGGTGTGCAGTGCGGCAAATGGAAAAGACCCCAGTGCCATAACAGGTGAGAGTACGGGTGAGAAGGAACAGGGATGTCGGCACCAGACCGCTGAACAGCTGCCAGTCAAAAGCATCCAAAGGAGCCACAGTAACAAGAGAACACCTACAATGCCATGGGGTGCTCTCCAAATCAAAGGTTTGAGGGCACTGGTGGGATGAAAATTGGACAAAGCAAGGAAAGGAAAACAAAAAATCCACCAGGATTCATGTCCTATTTTGAGGTCAGGTTGCATGAGAGGTTTGAGTTCACATAAAGGTGTAGCAAGCTGAGGTGTTAGCATCAACGTATTTACTATGCCATGTGACTGAAGGTCAGATCTGCCATCCAAAAAAAAAAAAAGAAGTAAAAATTGCTTTGCTTATTTCTATGTCAAAAAGGAATGAGATCATGCCATTTTCCCATGGAAGGATTTTCCTATCAGTAGTTTAAAATCAAATTATAAATCACCTATGTCTCTTCTGTGCAGACCTCGAAAGTTCTATTTTTTTTGCAGCAAAATACTGTGAAAAAGAATCCCCCCCCCAGTACCCCAGGTCCTTCCTCTATCCCCACATTCTTCTATTAGTTGATGTTAGGCAATGAGCTAAAAAGCTGTGGGAAGGCAGCAATTACTCATACAAAACAATATTTGAGGAGTGAAAGTAAACAATTTGTGCATTCTCTCTTCTTCTCTTGATTCCTACTGCTTCTAGAAGTCTGAGCAGTGATGAGGCTTGGCCACAGCTGACTCCAAGGAAAAAAAAAAAAAGTATAGAAACCACAAGAGCACAGGTAGCTAACAGAGATATACTGAAAACAAATCTGAATAGTAAGCAGCACATTGCACTGGAACACAATCAACTTGAAAATTATATAAGGTACAATTATCATCAATATAACGTTTAGTTACATAAACGGTAAGATGATGACCAGAAACATAGAACTTGGGGGTAACTCCTTCAGCCTGAATGCTGCACAGAGCACAAGCAGGCCATCGTGTTCTCCCTTGTGCATCTTCCTCACAGCCTGCTACAAGGATCATGGGGCTGACATAGCACCGCTATTCTTTTGTTCACATTTCAGACATTCACAAACTGAACCACACTGAAAAGGCAAGGTTTTTTTTTTTTTTTTTTTTTTTAGGGAAGATGCCCTGGGGGAGGGAAATGCATGAATATATTTGAATAATAAATTAATTTGAGAATTTCATGGTTTGCAATTAAATTAATTAGGTACTCTGAATTACTGTCCAGTGACTCTTCAAGCTTGTTCTACTTGGTTTGAAGTGATGTAAATACATAACTATGCCAGATAAGCCTTAGACAGCTTTTGTTTTCTCCCCTGGATCTCATCTGTACTATCGGATCAGCAACTGACCATAATGCATGTGCTTTGTATGAAGAACGAAATGGCTCAAGTGATTTGTTGCGATTCAATAATAATAATACAAAAAATAATACCTGTTAGTCTGACTTCTTGTAGTCAATACTCTCTTCTGAAGCATGTTGTCTGACAGAGAGAATTCATTGTGTATGTTTCAGCATTCCAAAAATATGAGTTACTATCATGACTCTTCATCCAAAGATCTGAGATTGCTTAAAAATGTCAGAGATGTTTTATGACAGCTGCTCGAATTCTGAGCAGTTTCTTTATAGCTTTTGGCTCTAAAGGTGCATAAGTAACACATCTAATCCCAAGACCTGATTACTTTCCCAGTTTTAAAATGGAGACTGCGCATTCTCATTTTCAGGCTGTCTGCTGGAAAGGCAACTTTCCGGCACCTCATCTGCTCTCAAGGAATGACATTGCCACTTCAAGCCAAGCTGAAGTCAAGTAAGAGTGCTCTGCACTTTCCAGCACTCAGCTTTTTGCATCTTAATCAGGTGCTACAATTAGATAATAACCAAAATTAAGGGAAACAAAAGTTTAGGAAAAAAGCTCAGAAACATTTTGAGTCCATCAAATCTCTTTGGGGCCCCAAATTTCAAGATCCTGTCAACACTCTCTTATCCAGAAGCCAGAGAAGGAAGAGTTTGGCCATTAGTTTTATGGCTGTGCCTTATGGCTAAAGCAGATTCTTCTGAACCCATCTGATTCCTCCAATTTTAGTATGACCATGGTTTGAGAACTGTCAGATCTACCTCAGGATAATTTATATGAAATCTTTATCCATTAGGGATACAAATGAGCTCAGAGAAATTACAGTTAGGGAAACAAAGATAACCCAAAAGCCAAGCCATTGCTAGGTTCCTTCCCAGTACCTCTACAGAGAAAGCTTTGCCAATGCAAGTTGAAAGATGACTGAATGCAGTAGTATTAAGAGGTGTCCTCAGGCTTAAAAAAAAAAGTCTTTGAACAAATTCCTTATACTTTTCTTCTATAGCATTTGTTCCTTACCTTTTACTCACTTAGCAGTATGAGTTTGGTCCCGAGATGCTGCAACAAGCTCCGATTAAAGCAGTTTTAGCTACTCTTACATGATAGAAACCATATGCATGAAATCACCATGCAGTCCAGACTGAACCACTTGTAATGCCTAGACAGAGACCCATAAGTGGGATAAACCAGAACAGGACTACATGGCAAAACCCGGCTTGCAGTAGAATCTCACAAATTCAGTTTTAATTTTTGTAAACAGATTGCTTCTTGGGTTGTTATTATTAGTGTGAGCTGGACAGCTTGAATTGGAGAATAATTTATTCCCTGTGCATTTCTAATTACAGAAAAGAGGTTCACTCACTGACACACTTGTCCGTCTTGTTCTTTCCTGTCTTTCAGGCATGGCTGGTTGCAGTTAAATAGACAGACCAGCACAAACTGCATAAGAAACACAACTCTGTCAAAAAAGGACTGAAGTGTTACCATTAATTATTCTGGACCATGTGCTCATTTACAACAGATCTAACATGAGAAATATTCTCAGAGGTGTCAAACAGCCTCAGTTTCATAGGTGCACGGGGGTAGCACTGACTAAATGTTTGAGTGACTGGTAGGATGTGACCTGCCAGAGACCCCTGAAGCTTGGGGATTTCATGTGCAATTTGTGTTTCAGCATTCAATAGATAATTTAAATTGGGCCACTCTCTCTGAGCATTTCTGAAGGATCTACATGCCTGAGCCCGCCTTGGAACTGTATGAGAATCTCAAAAAAAAAATTTATGAGCATCTGTGCAAGTGATTATTTGGAACTCACTGCATCTTAAAAGGCTTGAAGAAAGAAAGTGAGAATGTAGTTTTCTAAAGAATGTGGAAAGTTAGGTGTAACAACCACCAGCTGCATAGGAACATAGTTTGAAAATGCAAACTGAGGGAAAGAACTAAAACAGAATCGTGATGATTTAGTTAACTATCTTGATATTACAAAAACCTGAGGATAAAACAGTTCACCCAAGCCATTAACCAGGTGAACTAACTTCACAAAAGCAATAATCGATCAACTGGTAATTCACTTTGGAACTGGGAAAAAGAAAATAACACAAAAAACTGGTTTTAACTAAGCTATACCCTACAACCATTTCAACCAGCGCTTCAGGAATACCTTCTTATGTGCAATTTTTGAATTACAAGCAGTGCATGAGATAAGTGTTCCCTCTATTCCAGTGTATTTACTTTTATTTTTATTCTATTTTATTTTAAAGCCTCTGTATGTTGTAACAGAGAAGACCTCCATCAAACTAGTATCTCCTATTCCAAGTAGCAACAGAAAGATTTCCCACAACACAACAACATTATTTTCAAATCAGTAATAATCACTTTGTCTCCCTGGTATGGTTTGCGGCTCTGTTATTAAAGCTTTTTACTTATTTTTACAAAATCTGTATAATTTATGTATTTGGATCTCTGCGTTGAAGTGTCCTCCTTAAAGTGGTGAACATTCCCTTGCTCTTTTTCATAGAAAATATATGCAGAACTTTTGGTGTTTAAAGTTTTATACAGCATTCGAACATTAAAGTTTACTTTACAAAGAGTTTAAGCTTTAAAAGCATTTCTATTAAGTGACAACTATTTATAAGCAGTGACAAAGCTTGTTGAAGAGGTTATCATCTGTCAGCAAGTTATTAAATTATCTCAGGTTTGTGTATTTTTCACATGATATACTGAACGTTTTAAAACTAACAATTTCAAGACAACAAGAGAACTCTATGACAACGTAGAGAAATGCAGAGTTGCGCACAGTGCTGGATTAGCTTTCAAGCAACACCTTCTGCTAACCTTTGGTTACTACTTAAAATTGCTTTTGAATTTGAGATTTTTGTTTGTTTGTTTGTTTCAAAGGTATCCTCTTTCTGCCAGCTAGCCAAGTAGACAGCATTTACATACTGCATTCATTGACCATCCCTACAGCAAAGCTGAGAAAACTTGCCGTGCTCTTTTAAAGCACTCCTATAACTACCATCCTCAACCTGAGATCTTCTGAAGTTCACAAGACAAGACAAGGAAAACATTCAGGATCTGTTTTCAAAAGATGCTTTTTCACAGACTACAGTGCAGGGAAGACAAATGTTGACTGCTAAGGGCTTCTGTTCCTTTGTTTGTTTTCTGACAGATTTTTTTTTTATTAGTTGTTGTTGGGTTTTTTTGTTTGTTTGTTTGTTTTTTGTTTAGATGCCAAAGCATCTCTTTTTCTGAGTTGAAAATTAAAAAAATATTTTGTATTATTTTTCATTAAGTAAAAATAGTGTATCAAAAAATCCAACGCATCTTCATTCAACTTTCATCCCAGAGATACCCTGCTGGGTATAGAAGACTCAGTTTCCACTTACTGCTCTAAACTAAACTATTCCAGAGGTAGTGCAGCAAGCATTTGAATAGGAGTTTCCCACAACTAACAGGAAAGGAGTATAACCCCCAAACTGTAAACTTAATAACTGAAGTATTTTCTAGATGTGTGTTTTTTCTCAAAGGAGTATTACAGGATTGGAATGGACATATTTTGGCTCTACACAAAACTGTAGTGTTTGGAAAGAGGTGGGCTACCCTCCAATTAAACTGTATATATACTTATTTGTTTTAATCCACAAAAAAAGAAAAAAAAAAGTAGGAAGATATGCCAGTCACTCAGTATTTTAAGAAAACGTCTGCTCATTTTCTGAGTGTGCGCATCCCCAACAAAAAGCACAAGTTGCCTTCATGATTTGTTATTCTTAGTGTGTTATCCAGTCCTCTGCAGAGATGAAGCATCTCCAAAATACATCTCCAAAAATCATTACCAGATAAATTCTTTTTAGCTTAAACTCTCACTGTGCATAAGTACTGATTAACTAAATTTAAAAAGCCAGCACCAGGACTAGTAGACTTCATAAGGTTCAGATGTCAATTTCCCCATCAACTTTCTCTAAATTAAGGAAATCTGTACTTCAGGTTACAGGCGGAGACTGAAGCTAGAATAATTTGAAGAACTAAACCAACAGAATAATACTTTCTTCAGTGAGCATTGCTTCAGATCAGGAAGGTAAAAAGGAAGAGGTAATTTGTATTCTATTTAGAGCAGATACGCAGTGAGGAGACTTGCGAACCTATTTTTACTGTAAAGAATTATATAAAAACAGTCTTTCCAAACACACTGGAAGGCAGTTATGTCTGTCCCTGCCAAGGCATGTTACTTTATGTTACAGCAAACTGACACCAAGCTGAAGTCCAAAAGGATTAATTCTGGGACCATGAGGAAGGCTTCTCCTGACTCCTTCCTACCCAGATTTCCCACAGACACTGAACAAGAATGAGAAACTAAGCAAGAGTGATTTTTGTATCGAGCAGGTCAGGCACCTCTTTCTCCAGAAACTGGCGGAAAAGCAGCAATTTTAGGAAATGTGCACAAGCTTTTCAGATGTACTAGTAGTTCCACATAACAGAAGGCAAAAAGATATCTAGCACAGACCCACAGAGATTGGTTTAATGCTGTAAAATTACATTTTAATCCGACACACCCGGAGTTCTTTACCAAAAAAGAGTTCAGAATGTTATTACTCCTTTCACAGACAGAGGACCTGACTTGGATTAAATAATTTGCACAAGGACACACATGAAGTCTACGCAATGTCTGATCCAGGACCTATCTTCTGACTACTACTGCTGAGCATTAACAGCCCCTCTTTCCTCTGCAAAGCTTCAGGCTTCAACAAACAAAGCATTCCTCATAGCTAATTGGTATTACATGGAAACTCAACTGCTCTTATTTACAAAACTACAGATTTATGTCAAGCAAAGCCAATTATGCTTAATGTTTAAACTATTGCAGGTGCTCAATGACATTGTTGCTAGGCAGTAGAAGTGAAATTGCTCTTTTAATGCATCTTGTTCCAACTGGGAGCATGTGTTTTATCATCAGTGCAAACTTAACAGATGGAGATCTTAATCCTCACCAACGAGCTTTCTTCACCCTTCCGCACTTGAAATGGTGTCCCATACATTTAGACTTAACTGAGGTGCTCAGTGAACTGTCTGGGACAACTCATTTTTCATATGTGCATACATGAATACAGAATAAAGCACACATTTAACCCTTCAAGCAGCACCAGCAATGCTCAGCACTCCGTATGGCTATTCAAGGCTAGCACTGACCTTTCTGAGCATGGTACCTAAGTAGCTATAACCAGATCTGTTAGACAGCACATAAGCAGCTTCTTTCAAAGTTGAGACTGAATCTACAGATTCCTTTATATTAATTCCATTGCTTGTCAGGACAAGGTTTGAAAAATTTAAGTGGTAAAACTACAAAACTGAACTGGGATGTTTCTGTTCACTGACAGCCTGTGAACCCCAGTTTGGAGGCGACTTCTTCCATGCACTATTTCAAAGATTCAGTCCTTTATGATAGGGATCAAAACATGCATATCTGTATTTACTTCATGCATTGCAACATAAACATGTTATCTGAATGTTTTATCGTCTCCCATGAGAAATGTCGTAGATCAACAAAATACTGAACAAAAAGCTGTTTTAACAATTTACAGCTGCTTATTACGTCATTTCCCATGCATACATGCCTCAGTATTTATTCTCTTCATTTTTCATAATGGATTAACCCAGATGTAATAGGCAGCATCTTTCAAAGTCAAGACCACAGCTACAGAGTCCTTTACACTTATTTCACATATGCTGGGACAAGATTTATAAAAAGTAGGAAATGGTCTGAAACTAAAAATAATTCCATTATTTTTGTATACAGCCCCAAGTGCTCCAGTTGGGGAAGCATCCCTGCCTGTTGAGGTGTAACTGCTGAATTGCTCTGTCTTAACAACAAGCAAATATTCACACACAAACCATTTATGTAATTCTAATATCTCCTTATGAAGGGTGCCCAATGTTCACACTCCATTGCTGTAAGGCTTTCTTGCAGTGTTGCATGATAGAGATCCTTCCTTACAGGGATTTTTTTTTTCTTCAGAATGACAGATCTTTATCAGACAATTAAACTGCAGTATTTTATGTTCTCTGCTGTGATCTATTTTCAGATTTTGATCTCCAAGAAACAACAGTCTCAGTGTGTGCAATCTCAATTTTCCTAAGCATGACTGGAAGAAATACATATGTTCAGAATGGGAACTGAACCAAGGATCACCAGAACCACAGGCTTCTAAAAAGTTCATCTTATCATCAGAGAAGCCAAGTAAATTTTGCTACCAACTGGAGAGAAGTCACCAAGACAGCACATCAAAAGGCCATACCCAAACTCCTAACACTCAAATGTGCATAATTTTTAAGATTAAAGAAGCACAGAAATAGAAATTCACAGACCAGGTCTCAGAGACTTGAAAAGAAATCTTCTGCTTCAGAAAGCTCTTTCATAGAAACCTAAACAAAACAATGAGCAAGCTCAAGATTCTCAGTAGATAGGGTCTCTCTTCTCTTCTGGGGCCCCTGGAGTTTCTTCCTCTTCACTATGCAAGCAGAAGCCAAGGAGAGAAAAGTAGGCAGCCTTCCTCCACCCACTTCCTCTCTTCCCCAAAAAAAAACCCTCACAGAGCAAACAGCCAGTTGCACACTCAGCTGTGCCACTGAATCACTGTGTCAGTCAGAAAGCACTTCTTGAATGTGGACAACCATTACTGATGAGCATGCATGAAGATACTTGCGTTGGTGGAGATGGAAGAAACATCCCAGGATCAGTTTCCCTTTTATCACAAAGGACAATATTAAACAAGTTCCACAAAAGCTTACTTGCAGATGGGTACCTCTCTTTTCCACAATATCTGTCGCCACCTGGGCTTAAACTGGGCTCTTAGTCACCTTCTGATGACTCTCATCTACACAAGTTGTTTCCCTTGAGAAATATTAAGGGAGATCATCTCTACCATGTTTTGTTTAAAAGATGAGTGCTCATTACACACAGGCATTAAGGTTGTCTGGCAAATCTACCTTTGATATATCAGCATTGCATTTTATTCAGTTTTCCTTTTATCTCATGACTTTAAAAATTCTCTTTTATTTATTTATTTATTTTTTTAAACAAAACTTTAAATACAAGTGAGATCAAACTAACAGCTTTAAGACAGTTCTGACTGCCTTCCTTCCTACTTGTTAGATATACTTACTGCATTTTGCTTCCCCCTCAGTGCTCCCCACCCCAGCCTATACCTGCAGCACGGTTAAATGGATAACAGTACTGTGATTACCATCATCAACTCTTTTACAGTTTCAGTGCATAAACTGTGTCACTGCAGAGCATTGTGTGCATTCAGTGTGATTTCTCCTGTGGTATAGCATTCCTTGTGTCTGGTAGCATTCTGACTAAAATTTTCAACTCTGTCAACTCTTAATCAAAGTGTTCCTCTAGTTTTTGGGTTTTGTATATTTCTTTATTACGTGAGAACCCTAATACTTTCCTCATTATCATTTTATTAATATGACTTACAAAGGACTGATCAGCATTACAAGTCAGTTTTGGGAGTGCTTAACACTGTTTAGATTTTTAAGATTAATTTCATTAATTCATTAATTTCAATTTTGTTAATTGTTTCTTCCTCAACTTGCAGCTGTATCTACACTTTCCCGAACATCTTCCTAACACCTTCCACCCTCTCCAACTGGGTAACAATTAGTGATTTTGACCTAAATAAGTTGTAGCCTCTGGATCTCCCACTAGCAACATTACTGTATATCATCCTCTAGGAATGACAAATACCACAGTGCTTCTGCTAAGGTGATGGCTGCATGCCTCAGCACAAGTGTCCCGCACCAGATTTTTACAGATTTGTTATCAGTATTTGTATCGGATACGTATTTGTATCAGTATATTCCTGGTAGACCTCAAGGCAATCTCTAGATAAGTTAAGCAAGGCAGTGTCCATTTTCCTGAAGAGGAAACTAAGGTGAAGCAGCAACTTGCTGAAGATCGGAGAGCAGATAAATATTAACCAGGAATAACACAAGACTCCTACCTTCACAAGTATGAATTAATTAATACTGCCTACAAAGTTATTTTCAAATGATACTGTCACAGTAATTCGCTAAACAAATATATACACGAATTTATTAATTTTTAACCATTATTAATCATAAATACACATGAATACCTGTCCTTTTTCCTATGCAGATTAAAAGCATCTCTACATCAACCATGCAAAGCAGTGAGCTCTCATTGTCCGTGGCACGCATTATGACAGTGCAGCATCCTACAAGGCTAAATCCTAAGACAATTGCTATTTCGTAAACTTATAAATAACAGTCCTAAGGTGATTAGTAACTACATTGGTGGTTCCATTAAACTGCACTACATTATTTTTCATTAGAAAGCTTATAGATAACAATCAAAATTTAGTCCAACAAGGGTGAAACTTTTCAAGTTGTCTCCATAGGAGACAAAATGGAAGAATGATCCAGGACACTACCATAGTGCTCGACGACTTTGTCGTGTTTCAGAAAGACTTTTTCCTCAGAAAGACTTCCTCTGAATTCACTGGCATACGCCTGGTTCAGATTGCTGTATCTGGGCAGGAGAATAGTGAAGGAAAACGCTAGAGTAGACATCCTTTCTGGGACTGATTTCACACAAGATAAAAGTGCCTTAGGAATCCCGAGTTTCTAAGCAGTCAAAGAATATGGTAGCAGTACACACTTCCATGGAAACTTTCACAACAGAAGGACAAGAAGTGCTAAACTTGATGCAAGCATTAACAAAAGCAGTACTTTATCAATAAATATACAGCAATTAATATCTGGAATAGTACACAAAAACACTGTTATGCAAACATGCTTTTCTCAGAGAAACTTCAGTAGACTTCTTCTAATTCAGAGTTATAAATGCTAATATCCTCCTACAGTTAAATCAGTGCTTATACCTGTATAGTCTCATCCTTTTTTCTCCCTTCTGCAAAGTGACAAGTATGAGAATTTAATTTGGCACAAAATGAAATGGTAACATTTAATCCCAAAAATATATTTCATGTTGGTCTCGGTCATCTTACTGAAAAATAAAATACCTCAATATCGTAAGGAAATGTCCATTTGAAATAAAATTAAATATATACACACAATATTTGCTCTAAAAGTAATGCCTCATCTTATGTTGGCTCACAATGTCAAAGGCAGATATTGGTGGTATGGCCATAGAGGTTGAACCTTCCCATCAACATTTTGTTAGATTTTGTTGCCTTGGGATGGATGGCAGCAGAGGGGCAGCCTGACAAAATGGTGTCTGACACTGAAGTGCCTATGAAGACAAGGTGTCTCATTGAATGTAGAAAAAACTGCATCCATTAACATTTATCAATGCTTACTGAATGCTTATGGAACCCAAACAGTGGATTTTAGCACAGTGAGGTGGGTGGTTTGTTTCAGCAGTGGTGACACTGATGTGAAAGACAAGCCACATTCTGGATAGCCACACACAGCTGGTACAGATTTCATATAATCACAGCTTGCAGGCTCTTGTTCGTTGCTGGTGAAAACGCACAGCTGTACATTTGATAGTTGAAAAATTCTGTTTTGTAGCTGAAAATTTGCTTCATCAAATGGTGCTATTGTACTCTTTCTAGCTGTTGTAGTTGGAAAGGAAATAATACGAAGCAGCCTACCTATTTATAAGAAAATATGAGAATTTTGTTGACTCCTAAAGACAAGTTAATTTGTGGCAAAATTATTTGTTGAGCTTAAACCAGTTTTGAAAACCAAAATCCTTCAGTTTTCAACACTAAGTGACACAAATAGGTATTTCAGTTTACAGAAGAGAAAGATCTCATTTTATAAGAAGACTAGACAAAATACCTGGAGGAGAAACATTTTCAACCATGATTCAGGTCACAGTTACAAGATCTGAAGTGAGAACTAGCTACCTGTACAAATGGACTCTCGTGTTTCAGATTACAATGAAGTGATAAGATGCTACAGTAAGTGTTGGTACTGCAAAGTTAGAGTAATACGTAATAGGAAAAGAAGCATTTTTCTTAAAGAGTTCCTGGCACCTTGGAAATCTTCTATTACTGTTGTTATCAAACCACTATTTCAAGTCTTCTGAAAGATTTTCATAGAATTGCAGCCAGATATCTTGAGAAAATACCATTTACACATGACCTTTCCCCCCTCATGATAGCACTGCTTCCCTCTCCATTCCTAACCACAAGTATTCCTTAAACACTGACAAACTGATTAAATATTCCAGAATACAAGATGCAGACCAGCTCTGAAGCCATCCTGGATACAAGGTGAATTGCTTCTTGTAATTCCTTGCATTTTACAGGCAATATGTGGGCATTAAACCTTGGCTCTACAGGTTGCATAGACTTGCTTTCTCTTTGGAGGCTAATTGAGCAATTCCACCATTATATCCAGCAAAAAGTTTCATTCATGTCACTACTCAGACTATCACAAATTATTTCTCCATTACTCTGTTGAGATCACTACATCAAACTTTAACCAGTAGTGTTCTGCTATCTTTTTGCAGCTCTCACATCTACTGCCTTATGCTAAGGCTTATAGGGACAACGGCAGTGTTTACCATACTTTGGTACATAAGCAAGCGCACTGTAAGTCATTTTTAGGGTTTTTAATCCCTTGGTGCCATAGTTTTAATCCCATATTTATGTCCTTTAGGAAAGGATTCTCTTTTTAGTTCAAGTCATTTTTTGTATTAAAAGACTCTTAAGGTACTCAAGATTAATTATATGCCTTTGGCTATTTACTTTTACCACACATTTTCTGTGAAATCTCCCACTTCAGGAAAAGAAAAAGCCCACAGAACTCTGAATCCTGGACAACATCATACGATCACTACTAATTCAGTATTGCACGCTACTTACAGGTTCTGCAAGAATTTCTGCCCTACCTACAAATGAAACATCAAGTTTATTTCCTCACACATACCTGTGTGCAATGGTCCAGAACCCAAGGGTGTTCACCATCATCAAGGAAGCCAAGAAGAAGAAGAATCTCTCCAATTTACCTTCATGTAGCAAGTGTGGAAACCAGTTGCCTGTCAAAGCAGACATTTGAAGCAGAATTAGTTTGCCTTGCAGGGTGAGACGTGATTTTTATGAAAGACACAAAGAGAAGCTTCTGTAATACACAGTCACAGCAGGTGACTTGAACCCTCCTGTAGCTATTTGCACAGTCTTAATTCACTCAATATGTATTTTTTCGAAGTCTACAGTGCACTCTGCTTCTGATACGCAGACGTGAAGTGAAGAAATTTCTTTTTTTTTTTTAATAAACCTGAATCATATTGGAAAGTTAACTATACAGCTATTACAGTCATGACCAGGCCATTATCCCATTAAATGAATGTCAGTGCAAAAGTTTTAGGAAGGGTTATAATTAAGGTGGTTCATAGAAATCTTTATTTACGTCTCTCATGGTTTTAACAGGCTTTTGTTTCAAAAAAAAAAAAAATATATTTTTTTTTAGTGCCTTGAGCGTTGCTTCATTACCAAGATGCTAGCTGACATTTAACTTTCCCTACAGTTGCCTTTAACTAGGAGTCTGTAACACATTATTGCATTGTACACATAAGTTGTTCTGCAAGAGTCACAGAGCTTTGGCTCACTGAGGCTTTTAGCAATAGTGTCTGGGACATTCTGGAAGAAAGACTCCCTTCAAGAACAAACATTACCACCTATAGATGCACACCCAGAGCATCTGTCTGTATTACGTGCTTTCAATGTTGCTCATTACAACCAGCAAATAAACTCAGGTGGTAAATTATTACTATGGAAATTGAGATGCTTAACAGGAAAGCAAGCCCCACTCAGACTGAATCTGAAGACAATCACCTCCTGAAGCATTATAATCAACTACAATGAGAGGTAAAACCAAGGTGAAAAAAGAAATGACTGTAGATACGGAATATCAGAGAGCTGTACAGTGCTATAACGACCTCCTAAGTTATTTGAGAGCACAGGTTGTTCACTGCCTTTGAGGAAGGAGAGTCTGCCCTCATTAGCAAGTAGTGAAGTTCAAGAGGAGCACTCAGCCACAGCTGAGAACCCGATGCCCACACTGCACACAGCTCAGGGAAGGCTGTGTCAGACTGATTCCCATTAGCAGCTGGAACACAGCCAGCACAGGCATTTTGGGGATTTAGTTTCATCCAAAAGAATTTTTTTTTTTTTTTTTTTTTTTTTTTGTGGTCCAAGATTGCTGTGATGCAAACCAATGCACAAATGGAGATGATCAGAAAATACAAGTCAGAAGTACACACCTGACCTGAACTAAACCACCAGCATTTATGCACATAAATACACCTTTCTTTGCTCCCTCAAATTCTGGTACCAATTCCTTCCCATTTATATGGGTCACTATTCACCACTTGAACTAGCTTAAAAGGGAGAAGAAGAAAATAGCTTTCTATGGCGTAACTATCCTGTGCAGAGCTGATAGCCACAATTTATCTTTTGACCACTGAAGACATCTTCAGCCATCCAATGCAATTCTTAGCATGTTAACTTTTTACTAATTCAATTTAGAGAGGAAAAAAAAAAAAAATACACACGCACTTACTTACATCTTTCCTTCACATTTTGGCATGGTAAACACATTTCTTTTCAAAGCAGTTACCTCTCTCTCTCCTGGGACTGTCAGGGAACACCTGCCATCAGTGCAGCAGCTCTCCCCCAGCTCTCAGCTGACTCTGTGCCATGTCACCTTCCTGCCTGTCACAGCACAGCACCACCTCACCTCCACGCCTGGTGCCTTTTGTAGCATTATTTCAGAGTGAGCTTTAAAACGTATCACTTAACACTGTCAGTTGACTGAGCTCCTAGGTGCTATAGCTTCATTTTAGTAGCTTATAAACTTTTACTGTCATAATTCACAATCAGGTAGTTTTTCATTTTGCATCCCCGTGTGGCTGACAGAGCTCACGGAGAGAGCAGGTCTATCTGATGAGAGGGGAAGCACACATGGGGCTTAGTGCTACGGCTTGTCAAAGCAGAGTTCACACTGTCTGCCAGGTTACTTACACCGGCTGGTATAACTATATGAGCAGCAGGAGTCTCCTAATGGAATAGCATTTACAATGTAAACTGAACAGAAAATATGGACTTTAAAATAGTACTAAGCTATATATAAGGAATTCAGCAGCTTTTGAGAAAAAGTGAAATAGATTTTGGACGCTATCTTAATGGTAGGAAAGGTACCATACTGAAAGGTTTAAGTGAGACTGGTTGGCTCTATCAGGGTGGAACATGCACATGGGCATTAGGAGACCTGGGTTCTGCCTTCGTTTTACCTCCTCTAGAACCTCAAAGATCAGGTTGGTCTGGCAATATGTATTTTCACCAGTGCGTATAGCCAGCATTAATTAATGACTTCCTAGTTTCTGTCACAAATACTTGCTTCTTTTTTTCCTTTTAAAAGTAGGTTGACTTCCCAATGGAGTAAGTGTTATACCTGAGCGACATTATCTTCTGCTCACATGCAGTGCGCAGAGAATCCCCCTGCTGACAAGACGACTTGGGAGAACAGCCATTGGTGCTGTAACTTCCACCATACATTTTGGACAGTGAAACTACCTTTAAACACCTCACTCCTTGCCCACCAAAAGCTTTCACAAGCCATAGCTAGCACGAATCTAGAATGGGCTGACTTTGGTTCATGTTTTCAGAATTTTATTCTCAGCTACGAATGCTAGAAACTTATTGGGTCTGTTTGTTTGTTTTTGATGGAATAAAATGCCCTTGGCACTACTGTGTTTGAAGAATTCAGAACTTTTTCATCCTTCAATCACAATGCAATATGCTAACAATTCACTTTTCCCCAAAAGACACTGCCTTTGGGTTCTGTCAATCCTTTACTTTTCTATAGAGATTGCCAACAGAAGTGCCAATTACAAGGTTGGTTTGTCACATAGATAATTGCTCACTGGGAATTAACTTTCTACAACAAGCTCCTGATTTCCATTTTTATTCCAACAATAGAAATACTCAGTAGCATGAATCACCACAGAATCAGAAGTTTCCTTCAGCCAACTATTTTAAAGAACCTTTTGTTATTTGCTAGAGGTGAACTGGTTATGCATTTCATAGCAAATAGAGAAAAGAATTAGAAGACTAAGCCCAGGAAAACCCTGAGTTCCTCAACATTGCTACCAGATGTTGTCAAATTAAAAATACCTGGTAAACTTGCACCAACATTCCCCAGCCTTATCCATTTTGCATCAAAAACGTTCAAATAGACCAGAGGAATCTGATACAACACCAAGAAAAAAAAAAATGGATCCTTCCAACACAGGAGAAAAAGTAGGTGAATCAGTGACTTGCGCCAGTTGTGGTGGACAACCCCATGAGCGGCAGACAGTAAAATAAGCTATGAAGGAGTACGTGGAAAGGACTGCAGAAAACATTTGCCAGATGTGCTGGCACACACAAGGTACTTGTCACAGTGGTGGTACCCTTAGAGTTCTCAAGGGATTCACAGTGAAGCCCAAAGTCACAGAGGAAGGCATTGTTTACTGAATAATACCATCATTTTCAGTACAGGGAAAGTAGAGAAGATAAAGTAAAGAAATCATGTGAAAGAGTTTAGTTCATTCTGTACAACTCCTGTATTTTTTAACTCTATCTTTCAACATAAAATGTGACTATAGAAAAAAAAATATCAGATCTTAGAAAAGAATTGCACCTCCTATAATTTCATCAAGTTAGCAGGCATATATTCGGTGTTTAATCATATCTGAATTCAAGTCTTGGCTTCCCTCTAATCCTTGTTAGCTAAGTAGGAACCAATAGATAATACCATCTGGACTACAAGAAATATCTTTTAGCTTTATCATCATTGGTGTTTAGAATCACAAAAAGCTCCAATCAGGAAAGAGAAAAAACTAGCTATCTCAATACAACTGTGCCAGGGTAGTTTCCTTTCTCTGACCTTTCCTCCCTTCCCCCCTCCCCCCTTAAATATTTACATTAATATTTTTAGAGAACAGTACTCTAAAATGATTGACATAGGAGGACAGTTTGTGTCTTGCATCTTCTTCCATTAAAATGTTAGGAGAGGTAAGAGATCCAAAAGGAAGCAGTTTCCCAGCTTGTACTGAAAATATCACTGTCACCCATCATCTGTTTGCACTCGTCAGATTTTTTTTTTTTTAAACATTATATTTCATCAAATTCACACCATCCCCCATAAATGTGATTAACAAGTGATTAATGCAGCTTCTGTGACTGATATTTGATCAACTTTGCCAATAAAAATCTAAATAATAATAAAAATCTAAATAATTTTCTAGACTAGTGACATGAAGTAGTATATAAAAAGGTTTAAATAATATTCTCACTCTCTATGCTTCAAAATATACACTGGATGATCTTCTTCACTGCATCCTGAATTGCCTCATGGCAATCATGGCCACATTGCTTAAATATGGGGAAACCAGAAATAGTTTTGGCATAAGTTCAGTGAAACGAATCATTGCATAAAGCAAAAGCATCCATAGCCCAAGAATTACATGCAGAGACTTGTGAAATCCTACAAAAAGTGTTGCATAAACACTGTCATCATCTTTCAGCAAGAAAAGAATGAATCCCCATCTTGGTTAAATTGGTTTAGCTTTTCAGAGAAAAAAAAAAGATCAGAGTCATTTGTTTTTCCTCCACAATTTCTTAAATTGTCCATGTACCAAATGTTTCAGAAGTTCTTTAAACAGAGCTGAAAAAAAATACCAAAAGCAAGAGTATGTCATTTGAACTTACTTCATTTAGGAGTGGTCACCATTTTGTTCTTTGAAGCTCTGTCATCTTTAGAAGTTTCAAGAATTAACTGTTAATCTTTATAATTTAAAGAATTATTGCTTTGCTGATCTAAAGCTTTTCATTGGAAGTGCAAAAGAACACCTTGAGAAGCATATTATAAAAATTCAGAAAAGTACAGAATATGAATATTTCATAAGAAATGCTTTCATATAAAACAAGACCAACTCCAAGTAACTGTTACATGCTATGTCCAGCCCCAGAAACTAAATCACAAGCTTACTTTGATTCAAGACATTGAGACAGAAGTCTGGTGGGGTGAGTGAAAGAATGCTTCACTAGAGATGCTCAAGAAGCGTTTGGATGTGGTACTAAGGGATAAGGTTTAGTGGGGAAGCTATTGGTGGTAGTCAGACATTTAGACTAGATGATTTTGGAGGTCTTCCAACCTTGGTGATTCTATGATTGTACAATGAAAAAAATCTGTAACACCAGTGGAAATTCAGGCAGCTCTGCTCACTGCCACAGATGTCTTTGTACATGATGGTTCTTTGCCTGATTCATCCACTGTTTTTACCCATCTCCAGGTGACACTTGTCTGCCTGGTAATTAAACTCTAAGAGAAGTGTGAGCTTAAAAACCACCCCTATTTCAGATATGTAAACAAAAGAATCCCTGTCCTTCAGCTCAAGGTCTCAAATGCATCCCTTTTCAAATTTACTTATGAAAAAGTCATATGTATTGAACAAAGATCTATCAGCAGAGGAAAAAAAACCTTAAGCCCTTTGCCTTTCTTTAAAGACAGCTTCACAGAGAAAACTCCAGTATGGGGGCTTGAACTAAATACTGCTTAGAAGAATTAAACCAAATTACACGTAACTCACCTTGAACCATACTAAGTTTTCTGGGAATGGCATTATTTGCCTGAAAAAGGGTAAAACACATGGCAAAACCATACTGTCACAGAATCTGGTTCTTCTAGTAATTGACGAAAGGGAGTGGGGTAAAGACTGCAAGAAAGAAGTGTGTCTGGGGAAATAAATCCCTTGGATAGCTTTGAAATGCTCAATCCAACTTCCTTTTCTTTATGTCATAGTGAAACAGAAGAGATGTATTCTGCATTCTCTGAAGCAGTGATCTTGGTGCCATGGCCTGAAACCTCCTTGTAATAATTGTGGCTAACATGAACATATTTGCTCATTAACAACAACAACAAAATACATCCAAGATGATTCATTTTCTAGTATTGCAGAGGAGAATAGAGATTGGAGGTAGGGGCTTCCTGCATAGTGCCATTCTCTAATTACTCCACCTATCAAAACTAAGACTACTCCTTAAATTTAGCTTTACAGCTGTATTCATCTATTTTCTTTCTTAATTCCATCTTAACTGTGAAAGCACATCAATAAAATTTTGGCATTCCCTTCAACTCCACTGCCTATTGCTCCAGATCAATAATCAATGGCATTAGAAAACTGCTCAGAAACACCAGTCATGGGCATATTCTTACCTTGAGTGCCAGTGTGGGCTGTCTGAACAAAGAAAGCTCCCATAAAGCAGCCAGCTCCATTGAAGAGAGTTAAAAAATGCATGGAAATTCCTCGAATTCTTTCTGGTACAAGCCAGAATGATAGCAATGAACCTTTAAAATAGAAGCAGATACAGCGACAGCTTTGTTTTATTTTTAAAATAGCAATGGTAGAAGATAGATGAGAAAAATCTCCAGTCTGTGTAATACGAACTTTGTATATTTTAGCCATAGAGGCTACTGCAGAAGGGCAATTACATCTGTTGGCATAGAAGTTAAGAAAAACCCAAGGAAAACTCCATTGCAAGTACGATGTGTGAAGAAAGCAGATGTGATATTTAACTGCAGGACCTCATATGCCAGAGCCAGTGCAGCAAGGCCACTAACGAATACTTCTGAACTTCAGTGCACTGCCTTTAATAGGACACTTGATTTTAGTTAATTTAAGGCTTGGCAGTACTCCATTTCCTTGGACAGAAACCCCAGGGTTACTAACTACTTTAAAACATATTGTCCTTCACTTGTTTGCCAGAAGAGTAAACTAGAAAAAGAAAACTTTAGATGTGAGAGGATGCAGCATATAATTTTAACATGGAAGTCTGTAATTCCCCCACTGTAATTTGGCTAAAGTAAGTTATAGTAACAGCAAGCTCTTATAACAATTTTTCTTTGAACAAGTTTCTCTGGTCAAAACTTTTGCTCCTCAATGTTACACCTTGAGCCCTCATCCAGAACAGTTTTCCAAGCCCCAATATCTTCCAGTCTGCTTTATTACCTGAGTTTGAATGACCCCTATCCTTAGAAGCTTGTCAACAGAGAAGCCTGTTTGGATGCTGAGCTGTCTGGAGCATTACTGAAATAAAATGAAACTTCACAGCGACTGTCTCCCATCTCTTTTTTTTTTTTTTTTCCTCCTCATTTGGATGTCCAAATTAGAGACTTAGAAACATTTTTAAAAAGGAAAAGGTACTATGGGCAGTGTTCTTTTTTTCCTTCATTTGCAAGGGAAGCCAAAGACCTGAGTGAGAAAGCAGGTGAGTCCAGGACATCATCTGTAGATGGAACAATATAGTCTGAAACACTGGACTGTCAGTGTCCTAACTACTTTGAGTCTGAGAGCCTAGAAAGCATTTGATTATGGGCTTATTTTGTCCCCCTCATCACCAGGCTGCAAAGTATGTTTCTTGGCAAAATTCTGCTTGGTAATAGTATCCTACTTAGTAAATTATTCCTGCTGTTTCAATTGCATACTCCATTCCTCACTTCTCCCACAGTGAACAATTAACCAGCTGCTGCATTTCACCCTGGAGACCACAGCATTTCGTTGGTGGGTGAAGCGATCCCCAATATATTCTTTAACTAATAGAGCAGTTTGTTACAAGGCTTTCCATCTACAAGTGCTTGGAGAAATGGTGATGGGCAAAGGAAAGTATAGCAGTGCTTTAGCAAACATCGTAAACCTGGTAACTTTGGACAAGCAGCTACAGAGCACCCAATTGCTCAGATGCTGTCAGTGCAACACAGCTGCTGTGCTCAGTAGGATGTCTCCTCATCACCCTCCCCATCACCATCCTCATCTCATGCACTGCAGGGGCAAATGCTTGCTAATGATGCTCCACAGGATGGATTTCTTCCTCCACTTCTTTTTTTAGCACTAAGCTTTAGAAGAATAATTTCCTCCTTCAAAGCAAGCTAGGGAGCAAATTCAAGCTCCCTGCATGTGTGTGTGTGATCTTAAATTCTAACAGTGAAGGAGAGCAGTTATTTTATCATTATATATATATATATATATATATATATATATATATATATATATATATTATATATATATATATATATATATATACACAGAGAGAGAGAGAGAGAGAGTGAGAGATTTTAAGCAAGACTTCAGCATTAGGCAAAATTTATATACTCTTCTTACGTATTCTTAAAGATCTTCATGCCACCCAAGGCAGGTGATTATGTAAGCTTCCTATCAACAAAATACTGAAATGTATCTTATAAACAATTGTAAGTACCAGTGATCAAATACAGATAAGGAGTTTAACATGCCAGACCTAGCTTCTCTAGCTAGTCACTCCAGAAATGAGATTCTTCCTCTCTTTCCCCTGATTACAAGTGTGAACATTTCTGTCTTCAACTAGGATCATGTACTTTCAGACCAAGTGAATTATTATGATAATTGAATTTGACCTTCTGCATAATACAGGCAGTAAAACATCTTGAAAGGTGAAACAACTATTTCAGTGTCTAGACTGTCATTACCATTGATGTGGATCCAGTGAACGGTTCTTGTACAGTAATTCAGTTCAGACTGAAATAGAAACCAGTAGGCCGAAGAGATGCCAAAAGCTGCCCAAAATGCTCCAGTGTGCCTTGGTCATCTGCATGGGGCTGCCTCAGGGGATGCAGATCTTATGGGAGAACTATACTCTATCCCAGCAGCAGTTAAAGGCCAGGTAGTTACTATAAAAGGAGCATGCTTGCCCTGCATGCACATCTTTACCTCTATAAAAAGAGGTGCTAGGACACCTACCTGTGGGCAAAGGAATGCAAGCCTGCATCTCAACTGAAAATAGTAGCAATCTACCTATTTTAGGCACCTATCTTTATTTTTTTTTCCCATGCAAATCTCAAGCTCTGACTTAGCCCAAGGGTTCTTGAATCACACCTATGACTGTAGCTTTTAGTGAGATGCTTAGTCTTTATTTGAATGAAAGACAGTAGTTTTCTTCCTAATGCATTCTAAAAATAATTCTTAAAAAAAAAAAAAAAAACCAAACAAACAAAAACAAAAAAACCCAACTTGGTCCTGTGGGGCATCTTTTTGTTTGTTTTGTTTTTAAAAGCTGATGTCATCTTCCAGTCACTGGATTTGTGATGTGTTCTATGATAGTTAAGAGCTTTATTCCACTAGAAATATTCTTTTCATGCAGCAGCATAAGACTGTAAGCAAGCCACCTTTTAACTATCTTTTTTTTGTTGTTAAGCTTAAGAGGAAGGTCACAGTTTTCTGTTACATTTAACCTGTAACCTAGAAACCACACAACCTGCCTAGAAACCTATCTCAATTAAGTACTTGAGAGCAAATCAGATGAAGAGGCATTATGAAGGTGTTAAGTATTTAAAACTAGGGAAAATTACCTTTTTAGTGACAAACCATGACCCACTATTCTGAGTAGTCTTACAGTGCAAGAATGAAGCCAAAATTTTTTCTTTCTCTTTAAAAATTTCTGGGGTTGCACTGAGAACAACAGACACTCAACCTGTCAAACTAAATGTTTGTGGAGGTCATCTAGTTAATAACATTACCTATATATTTTTTTAAATGGATGTTGATTAGTTTATTTTTGTTAATAACTTCTAAAATATGTTTTGAAAGGTAAAACACCTTGTGATTCTCAGAAGAAAATAAGCCTCAAGAGTGTCAGTGTAAATAAAGTAAAAAGAGAAGTTTTAGATTCACAATCACAAGTGCATCTACATAATTTATGGATGACAGATGTGACTTAAGCTCTGCCTGTGCTCTGCAAGAGTGTTTATGTCTGGCTCCATTACACCAACTAAGGCATGATGCCCTGTGGAGGCATCTTCACATGACTTCTGAATGGAGTACAAACAGTAGTCCTACCTTTGCCTACAATGTTTTTCCAGCTATTAGGTCAGTGAAATTGTAGTATCTCCTTGCATATACTATGTCTGTGGAAAAACCACGTGATTTTATTACATGGTTCATTAAAAGGGTAAGCCAAATTGCTTCTCCTTGCTGTGGTCTGAATATGCTCAAAAAGTGCAAGCATGGCTCAGTTATCATGTGTATTTGTTCAGTCTCAAGAAAATCATCAGGAACAGAGTAGTTCAGAACTGAAGGAACCTCAAAAACCTATCTGGACTGGCTCCTCCATGAAGCAGCTTTCATTTCAAGGAAAAACAGTTCCAAGCCCAAAATCCTACTGTCATAATCTTCCACAAGATGGCAAGTAACACAACCCTGGGGCCTGACAAGACTGCAGCACCTCCCCCTTACATATAATACAATACCACTACATTACAGCCAGCAAGACAAGTTTTGTTACACAAAGCAGGTAAAGAATAAATCCGCTCATTAAGCCTGTGAAACAGAGTCAGGGATAAAATATTACATGATCGTTTCTTTTTAGGTAGTGGCATTCCTGGCAAATCAGGATGCTCTTGCATTAGCTTTTTAGGTTTTACTTACAAGAGGGAGTTACCAAGGCTTCAGCCACTCCAAGCAGGATGTACTGTGGAGCTAAGTGGAAGCAAGGCATGGATGAGACCAGGAGAACCTCCTCAGAAAGGGTCTGTTCCACCTGAGGAAAATGCTTGCGGTGTATTTCAGAGAAGCCAGCAACCATCACAGAAAGTGCAGCACATAATTGACCTGCAACTGGGTTAAGAGCAGAGTGTTCACCAAGGTTGCACTTATAGGAACACCACATATTGACAGTGAAGCAGAGTCCAAGCACATACAAAGGAAAAGTTTTTAAAATTTTAAAAACAAGAAGAGATCCTTCTCCATGAATTTGATTCTAAATCTATGGTAAAGAGACACGAGCTCAGCACACACAGAATGCAAGGATGCAGGGTAAAGGAGAGATTTTAAAAAAATATTTTAAATTATTGTTATTTTTTAATATTAGAGGAGATGAGGAAAAAAAAAAAAAAAAAAGGCAGGTTGTCCAGTTACCACAAAAGATTGAGTACTAAGAGCAGGGGAAATCCTACAATTCAAGTAGCAATAAATTTCTGAAGTATACAGACAATATCTGTTTTACTTCATTTTTTCCTATACAAAAAGTAGTGCAGGCAAACTACTGTATTTCTAAAGTAACCACACCATTCCCTCAGCTTAAGACTGCTACCTGAGGCAACAGAAACTTCAGCACATACTGTTAACCAACATGTCACCAGAATATACAGCAGCTACCTTTGTGTTATCAGAAAGCACACAGAACTGGAAACTGGTGGGTTTCTTTTTTTCCCCGTCATTTCTAGACAAAGGAACACAAAGCTCTCATGTCAGAAGTTATGCACTTCTCACTTGGCACTAATATATCTCTCCACATTATCACCTCTTCACTACTCTTAGCATTATTAATGGAAAAACCTGTGCCCTCACATACTTGAGTTTGAAATTACCCTTCCTTTTATTCAGAATTTAAAGAATTATCTACTTCCTTAACTATCTGTGCCATCAAACGAGCACCAGTGTTAGTTCAAAGGGGGGGGTTGGAGGGGTGGGGGGGGGGGGGTGATGAAAGGCTTGGCTGTGGGAAGAGGAAAGCTGAAAGCTGTAGCAGCCCAGACTTCAGTGGTCTGAGAGTGTGTTCTTCTTCACTGTATTTTATGAGAAAACCTGAATTAAGGGACACATACAACAAATAGATATTCCATTCTCTGTTGAATTTCCTGTACTAGCCGGTTAAATCAAGCAGAAAAAACTCAATACACCTAAATCCATGTTTTTAATGAAGAGGTCCACCATCTAAATTCACTTTAAGATTTTCAAGTTCGCTACATCATGCTAGATTTACGAATAAACCAACAATTATAAAGTAACAAATTACAGTTTTCACACAGGTCTTACTAGATAAATCAGATAGTTCAACACCGTCCCATGGTTTGTCTTTGAAACTTTTAACATACTGAAAGTTCCCAGGAAACTATTTAAATTTCTTCCTCTTAAAAAGTTCACCTTAAAATATAGGTATAAGCTAGCTTAACACTAACATCCTATTTGTACTTTCAATTTTGTTCCTGAAAATAATTGTGAATTTAATTAACTGTTGGCAAAGATATTGGCACTTAGAGGTCTTCCATATTTGCAGGTGTAGTCATATGCTTGGATATCTCAAGCCATTGCCTGTACTCAGAGGCATTTTTTATGCCTCAGGTAATTTATCACCCCTAACAGAAGGCTATTTTAATAAATGAACCCATTAAGAAGAAAACACTGCATATATTCTACTGCTGTTCAGTGTAACAGGATATAACATTAATACTTAGTTTTCCTTAAAACCATGGAAACTTCATCTGAATGTGCTTTCTGTGCTTTAATGCAGATGTTATTTTAAAAACTAGGGTAATTGCAACCTGCTGTGTTATATGCATCTGGTTTGTATAAAACTTAATAACACTCTTAATTAGGCTAATTTACTCAGATTAATACCTCTATGTGTGTCAGTACTCACTGTGCTGCATGCCATGGGGCACTGAATTAATAGTAACACACTGAGAAAATAGTCGTTTATAAATATTTTTGTCTGAGGTTTGTAATACAGGCTGCATGATAAAACATGTGGGAAGTTTAATGAGAGCATCTCTGGAAGGGAGTAGCTTTAAGTGAACACAGAATGCAAGCTGTTTTTCTTGTGGAATTGCATGTAGTTGATATCAGAAGACTGTTGCAGATATCCCTCCAGATCTCAGAACAGAGGAAGTCTGAGGTTAGGGATACCATGGCAAAGGGGACCAGGAAACTGAAGAAGAGTAATGTCAAAGGAAAGCAGTCCAACTTCATCAGGCATCACCTGTAGTAAAATGTAATAAAATTATCTCTGCTTTTAAGCCATGAATTTCCATAAATGAGCCCCAAATTCACGTCTGAGCTTAAATGCTTCCTGTTGAAAGCACTGGAACTAATAAAAGCAGAGACTTCTACACACTACTTTTACAAGGAAAAAGAGCTCTGAAAATCCTTCCTTTCTTTCCTTTATGTAACTGAAGCGCATAAGAAGGAATGTGTAAGTTATGTTTTAGATTAGTATTCATTCAAATGCTAAAGACTTGGACAATAATATATTACATATTTAACTTCAAATTCTAGTGCTAGAGAGGAAACCTGTACTTCTCCAAATAATCTTCCACTTGAGAAATGTTGAAAATTGAGAACAGCACATGATGCACATTTGTTTGTTTATGCAATCAGTAGTCTGTGACTTCAGAACTTGGGCAATTTTAGAAATAGCTATTGCAGATAGAACTAGACTAACTTTTTTTTTTTTAAAAAAAAAAAAAAACAAAAAACTTCCTACTTGGGATTCAATTAAAGACTCAGGAATGGACTGTAACAGTGATAAGTTCCATAGAATCATCATAGAATCATAGAAAGGCCTGGGTTGAAAAGGACCACTGTCATCATCGAGTTTCAACCCCCCTGCTATGTGCAGGGTCGCCAAACACCAGACCAGGCTGCCCAGAGCCACATCCAGCCTGGCCTTGAATGCCTCCAGGGATGGGGCATCCACAACCTCCTTGGGCAACCTGTTCCACTGCTTCACCAACTTCTGCACGAAAAACTTCCTCCTAATATTTAACCTAAACCTTCCCGTCTCAGTTTAAAACCATTCCTCCTTGTCCTATCACTATCCCCCCTTGTAAACAGCCGTTCCCCTTCCTGTTTATACACTCCCTTCAAGTACTGGCAGGCCACAATGAGATCTCCCTGGAGCCTTCTCCTTTCCAAGCTAAACAAGCCCAGTTCCCTCAATCTATCTTTATAGGAGAAAGAATTCTAGTAAGCTGCAGTCCTAATGTCAATACAGGGATAGCTTAAAAAATATGAAAAAAGCTTGTATTTATAACTTAGTTATTTAAATCCAAACTCATAATTTTGAGCAACAGAATCTTTTTCAAGAATCAGAGAGCTACCAACAAAGATTAACCCCCTGAAAAACCCCTTCCAAATTAAAAAAATGTAAAGAATTAGGAAAAAGCATATAGAAAGTAACCAGTATGAAGTAAAATGCAAACCTAAATGGTTAGTGCTATTTCTTCCACCAGTTCCTTAGGACGACTTAGTTCTTTCCTCAGTGTTTGTCTCAATACATTTTATTGATCAGAAGAACTTCAGTCTTCTTCATCAATAAAAACTATGCCTTTTTCTCTAAATATCTAACATTTTTTAGGACTGTCTTTTCTGAAGTTTCTTTGAAATATACCTACCTCTGTCATCCCAAAACAAATCTTAGTATTTATAGTTTGAAATAGTGGTAAAACATAGTATCAACTGCTGAGTGTTTTTTTTTTGTTTTTTTCTTCCAAAACAAAAATATGTATCAAAACTTCATAAACAGATTTTAGACTTACCAATGTAAATTGTTGGAGAATGTCCACTTGCCTTGGAGCTGAAGAGATATGAGTTAATGCATTCCAAAATTGGAACAAGAATCAGTAGCGGCACGATGCTTATCACATTCATCGCAGCAATTGGCAATACAAATCCACTGAAGTTCAAGTTGGAATTCATGGTTTGGAGATAATATCCTGAAGGAATCTGTATTGTGGAATACAAACCAACTTCAGCGTAAGTTACTTTTTATTGGTTTTTTTTTTTTTTTTTTTCCTGTAACAGAAGCTTCTTCAACACTTCCTTCTGAAGAAGTCACAGAAAACCAATTACACACTAACCAAAAGGAGTAACCATTCATGATTACAGCCTTTCAGGTAGTAACTCTCACTCTCTGCTAGGCTTTAACATTATCTACTTATTTCACTTACTTCTCAGTTTAACAAATCTAAGGAGCAGCCCATCAGTTTATATTAGCTCTAATGAAGATCAAATAAACCATCAGTCAACATAATAAATTCTCTTGAGTACTTCAGTGACTTCTTACATGTCTTCACAGTGTGCAGCATGACTCTTTTCATTTTAGAATAGCATGATGCAGAGTTGTCTTGAATTTCTAATTGTTTGCTCTAAGTGAAAGAATATTTTAAAGACATTCTTGCCATCACATAGCTTTAAGAGCTACATAGATTTAGCCATAGTCTTTGAAGCAGCTTAATGTGGCTGACATTAATGTGACTGGCATAGCAGCTGTGAAGGGCTACTTTTTTACTTCTGTAAATCAAAAACCAGAAAACAGTACTCAATTCAGCAACATTCCAATGCTATTCATCAGGATATGAAGTTAAGCAGACTTAAGACTGTCTTTCACTTCAAAAAGCAAATAGTTCCTATTTGTTTGATGATACATACAAATTGGCTGAGTTTATTGACACATACACAAGAAAGCCCGCTGTTTATATCAACCAACTTTTCTGCTTGTGTTTTTTGAGGAACCTTGGTATACTAAGCACTGAAACTTCACTAACAACAAGGAGTTACAATCCACTTCATTTTACAGACTGATAAAAAAAATAGGTAGAAAAGAGATAACTTGAGTAATTCACAGAAAGCAGCCATGGCAGAGCTCGATGTAGAATGGATTTCTTTACTCTCATTTCTGCTTTCATAGCATTTTGAATTTCTGAAGTTTTGTACATGGCTTTTCCATGCAACTGGCAATGCCAAATCCAGATGGAATATTACTTGTAGCTATCTGAAAATTAAAGTGTAGCTAGTAACCCAGATCTTCAAGGGTTACTCATCAATTATTATAGTCAACTGTAGTCAACATAATTTCACTCGATGCTAAAGAGTTGTTCAAATGCTAGATGTAAATAAGAATACTGTCACCCATATTTCATTTCCCCTCAAAAAAATAGAAGATGTAAAAGGATGAATAAATAGAAACAGAATCATGACAGATCAGACATAAGCTAAGTTACATTGGTTCCTCATTTCCATTGCCTATTGGAAATCAGAATTGACTTATTAGGAATTATCATCAACATGAAATCTGTTAATAGTATGGAGAAAATACAATTAATCTTTATGAAAAATATCAATCTATTGCCTAGTCTAAGAAAAAACCTTAGACATATCGGAAATTCTGCTGAATGCCATTGCTTTCAGGAGGTGCAAGCAGTCTTTTCCAGATATATACTTAGGCACTACAACAGAGATTATTGATTCCTGACTCATTTCCATCTGGTCATTAACACATAGCCTCAGTCACTTGTGTGTTTGTTTTTATTTTGTCTTCCACTCTCCCTGGCATGGAGCTGAGTGAGAGAAGAAAAGGTAGCAGATGAGCAGGAATTTTTAACAGTTGCAAGATAACGTCAATGAAATAGTGTATGTTACACATTTGTAAGAATTTCCTTAAGCACCCTATGTATGCATTTTAAAACCAATAACTAAAAATGAATTTCTAAATTTGTTACGCCAGTTGCCAAAGGGTAAGCTGCTTCAAGCTCCTGCTTAGCCAGGATCATCCAGTCAGAAATTAATCTGAAGGAATCATGTCAGTTGAAGCAACTCCGTGAAATATTTACATATCATTCATACATTTGGGCTTTGAAAGAACTGTTTCCATAAATGGAAAACTACACATTTCCACTGTAGATGCAGCAGACATATAAATCTACCAGAACAGTAGAAATATAAACTGAAACAGCAAAGAAAGATTTTATGCCTTCCCTAAAAATTGAGTGAATATTTAAGAAATTGGAAAATTGTGTGTTTCACAGGAGTGCTGAGCCTGAATCTCCAAAACATGAAGAGCACAGGAGTCTCAGCACTAGATATTTCAGTCGAAGGGATAGATAGAAATGAGCAGAAGAAAGACACAGGAACTATATCGCAGCAAGGCTGATTTTAGTTATTTGATGAGATGAAGACTATTCTGCAAGGTGGTTCTGTTGGTAAAGCAACAGTTAAGAACCACGTGAAATGGTAGTAAACAGTCCTTTTTTGAGATTTGGTTTGGAAAGTTGTTTACTCACCTGCATAATACATGTTCTGTAAAGAATTTGGAAAGCAAACAATGGGAAGAGCCTGGCAAGTGACTTTGTACTTTCCACTTGAGTCTCACTGTACTGACCACCATGATATTCCTTGGCATGATCTAACCAGCTGGATACATCTCCACTAAAGTAGCGATACCGCACACAGCATGTTTTCAGTGCACTACCAATTACCCCAAAAGTTGTCAGAAGGGAACTGTCTGGAAAAAATCAGACATAAGGCGTTAGTACATTTTTATTTGCTGCCAAAAATAACAGAACAAAGCATTTTGTGAGCAAAAATATAACTTGATATATCGGGAGGTGTTGTATTACCTTCCCTTGTTTTGGCTTTCTCTTGAAAGAATTTAAACCCAAGATAGGAATGAAATGTCGCATCTCTGCTGAAGTCCAACAAGAGCCATGTAGAAGTGAAGTGAGAAGGAAAGGGAGCTCAAAGGAGGGCTGATGGGACAGAAAGTTTTAAGGAACATGTTTCAATGTTAGAGGTATCTTAGGACTCCCAACGCGCTGTGGAAAAAGCTTCCAGTCTAGTTGTTGGCATATTAAAATTTGTCCACAAGTAATTGCTAGCTTGGTTCTTTCTCGAAGAAAGAAATATTAACAAGGACAGAATTGTTACCTGCATTCTTGAAGATACAGATTTATTTACCTTTGGTAAGTTGCCCATCCATGAGAATGAAAGCTATAGCATCTCTCTGCCTTTCTGATGTGTTGAAACACTATAGAAGCCATGTATATAATGTCCAAATATAACATGAATTCAGAAGATGGTAGAAGAAAAAGTTTCCCTATCACCTCTGCTGTTGAAAGTATTTTCTAGAATGTTCATCTGACACCTATAGGATATTCTTCCAAAACTAAGAAATGGAAATTAAAAAAAATAATGACTGTCTAGCATTAACCTGTGGACTGTTGGCACAGTTAAATAAAACCTGAAGTAGAGAACATGACCGAAGCTTCCAAACATAGACACTACATACAGATTTTATTTTCGGTGACTTTGCTAAGCTAATATTCTTACCAATCACTGTAAGCATTGCTAAAATTCAGACCCAACGTATTTCAAGACCAGACCTGAGAACTAAGAACTATTCAGACTTTCAGATTGAACTGACTAAGAAGATAATCAGAAAAATGTGAGAGTTAGAGCTCTTGTCATAGCTCCTTAGTGTCATTTCAATCAGTTACCTACAAAAAGTTACTTGTACAAAATATGTATGTTTCTTACAACAGAATTCAAAGCAGATTAGTAAGTGGTAAACTAGTAAATAGTTGAGTAAAAGTTGTAGTTCAGTCAGGAACTTGAGTCATACGTAGCCTATATCAAGAGGATATTGCCAGTTACATATTTAGAATAAGTGTCTTACCCATTCTTCAGAAGCAAAGCAGTAAAACCTACAATACTCACTCCGCAGTAACAAATTTTTCAGATTACAGAAGTACACAACTGAGTAAACATCATATACTCTGTATTATTATTTCTAATGTTTTCTTAAGAGCATCTATCTGTATATATATTAAATTACATATTCCAGAAGGAAGTTTCCCCTCTCTGTTATACTTAAGATCTTGGTTCTAACACTCTGCTACTATGACCTTTATGTAATCATGAATATCTATATTACTTAATCATAATGAAAAAAAATCTTTATACTGCACTCTAGATAGTGGATACACATTTTTCCCTCCATCTCTGATCACTGCCAATCCTAAAATTTTTAGCAATGGAAGAAATGCAAATTTAGTCCATGTTTGACAGGTAAACATAATTGAATGCATGATCCATATTTGAAGAGTTACATCAGAAAAAAAAAGAAACACACAAAAATCCTGTAAGGTCATCTATGGATTTGAATAACAGCTTTGATGTATTTAATGTTTCACTGTCTTACCAGAAGATACAAAGTATGTTATGTTTTATTTTGACTAAAGAGATAAAAACACATTTTTCTAGTAATTAGCATTCTGCATAGATGTGGAAAACACTTAAGTTGAATAACATTCATAGAAAAAAAACAATACAAGAAATATTCTGCTAGTTTTGTAGATGACTAATATAGCAAAAGATTGGCTAGTATAACACAAGATTGTGTTATCCTTTTTAGTGGTGTCAAACTACTTAAACAAGTAACCAGATTTGGTTCATTTGAATCATTCCAGTGCAGGCTAGATGCTGAAGGCTATTCTTAGCTTCTCAGGTTGTAAGACCTGTAGCAAGACACAGAGAGCTTGACAATTACTGTTCTCTCTATAAGAAGAACAGCTTAAGTTGACACTAGCCTTTGCATACCTCAGTCAGATATGATTTTTTGAAGGGCATTGGGGAAGGGGTGCATTTCTTTCTAGTATTTCCATCACATTACATTCCAAGATACTTGGTTCACACATTCTTTCATTGCTAATAATTTTTTTATTGGACTGAACTAATAACAAAAACACAATTATCTTTATTTCAGTTTCTGTGTTCTACTGGAAAAAGTAGAGCAAGATTTGGGCACTTCTATAGACTTATTCTTACTTAGGCACTTAGGCTCCAGTGACATTTCTGTGCTTGGTTAAAGGAGAGAGATAGTTGTCATCAAAACATTTTGAAAAGCTGAAGTACTAGTTAGCACTAATTGCTAACCGATGAGCCAACAGAAATATAAGAACTTCTGCTTTAAAATATCAAAAGTCTGCTTTGGAGCTATTTAGAGCTATTCAGTATTTTCAATTGTTTTCAAATACATACAAATACCCAAGGTTGTATTGGAAAGCACACTGAAATAATAAGCATGAGATATTCTGGAATACTGAGATATTACAAAGTTTGCTGATTGATTTTGTAAACTCACTGCTTAGTTGCTCAGTTGTAACTTCATACCAAACTCTGGAGCATGCTTGTAAGTGAAAACAAGTACGTTTGGTACCAACACCTCAACACAACTTGGGCATAGATTGGACAAAACACAATGACATTAGTAATGTGCAACATGCATGTAGTATCTATTCCTGTACATGAAACTGCTCTGAACCTATACCTGGACAAGGCAGAAGATGTACATAAGTTCACTAGAGGCTGCTTTCAATTTTTCAGCCTATCCAGAATCTATATATTTATCTTTACAGAGGATGTTTTCTCTTAGACTGACTCCATAGAGGTAAAACCCCTCCCAAGCTATCTACAATCAAACAGGTAATTGTTTTGAAAGAACTTATTTAGATGTCCAAAATGATGCTAAAACAATCTCTAAATATACTTCCTCAGAGATAGTTCCTTCTTACCTGTTTTGGGTTTGTAAATCATTTCTCCACGCACCATGTGAATTGTGATCATGGCCATAAGCACAGACACAAATGGGAGAAGAAAACCAAGATTTCTCGCCACAGATTGCTGGATATAAGAGATGCTGACAAAGACAACCGCTGAATTTAAGTTAATCAGCCAATAAAACCTAGTACACAGAGACAGAGAAGCCAAGATTAGAAGAGTTGAATAATTTACAGCTTTTATATAATGGTATAGTTAAGTATTACTGTTATGGACAGCATCAGTAACACACACACACCCACTTACACAGCAGAAACACCTAAATTCGCTTGGACGTTTCAGCTTGGTGAGGTAAGCGATAAAACTAAGACACTAAGGCAGAAGAGCTGAACAAATTATCAACCTAGAGCCATAAATAAACTTGTGAATAGGAATAATTAAATGTCAGCATTTACCATTTATACTTTTAATATCTGATAATGTAAGCTTAATGTATGTAAAATTATGAAATCACATTTTTAACCTTAACAAAGAAATAACATTGCATATAACAGCCATTCAATTATTTCCTCTGGTGTGAAATAAAACTTCCTACCCCAACTTAGGTTTGAGAGAATATTGTACAAATAGTATCTACTGGAGCAGTCGACCAATATATCCCACTTACTAAGGAAATGCTTTGGACAGTAGGTTTATAAACATGAAAAAGCTGCTTTTCTGTGGATTAAACATTATTTTGAGACATTTAAAAAACAAATTCATTTTGAGTAGTCAGTGATCTAGCTTTCAGGGTACTTGCTTTGGGTACTTTGGTGATTCTTCTCAGCTCTAGTCCATTTGCTTGAATTATCAGACTAAATGTCAGGCAGGTGGCCACAGTGAGCAACAGCTTTGTTAGTAGACTTTCCCCTTCACTCTTAGAAGTCCGTAACATATTTTTTGGCAAATCCTTTAAGTAAAAGCTACTTCTAAAAGGGAAGAAGTACAAGAGGAATGGATCTGTAGAGCCAGATATCTTGTGTTAAGGACCCAGTATGTCCAGCCAAGGATTTTACTCTGTACGTTTCAGTCTGACCCTGTGGACTCAAAGTTTACTATTGGCTTGAGAGTAGCAAATGTACCATAAATTTTGCGGTTACGTATTCTGAAAGACCTCAGCTTCTGCATTCTGATTTCAACTCAAGAGCATATTTCTGATATAAGCAAAAACGTTATCATGAAATGTCTAGAAAAAAAAGATCTTACTAGAATATATTATTGGAATATACTCATTATGACAACTTAAGAAGTAATACCCAGGTGACTTTTAACTTAAAAGCATTGTTACTGTACTTGAAAAGCTTCCACTTGCTATAACAATTGAGATGAACTTGCTGAACAAAGACAGATCTAGAGGAAAAACACTAGAAAATATTCAAAAACTTAGCATTGTCACTTTCTTTTAATAATTCTGAAAATGGAATATGTTTTCTGGCTCTTATAATACTATTTAATTTTTTTTTAATTGACTGAGCCAGATGACCTTAAGTTTCAATCCAAATTCAGACCCAGATATTCCACATATTTGAGAAAGGCTCAATACCCAAACCACGTATTTACCTGCACAACTTGTTAGGAGGAGATTAATTTTATTTAGAATCACTTCAGAGTTCTCTATAAAGAGAAAGTGAAAAAGATAAAAGGGGTAGACTAATTATTTAATTTAACGTTAAAGTGTCCTGGGCTGACAGCATAAATGAATTCACTGTATATGGAAAGAAAAGCGATTTAGAAGAGACATAAGAAAGAAGGGAAATATAGTTCCATCATTCCCTGTCTTCTTCTGTAGCAGATCAGTAAGATGAGACAACATTGCTAGCTGCCATCCTTTGTCTCAGTTGTGTACCTTTCACTCTTATTGTCTGCCGCCATGGACAGAATTTGTTTAAGAGGGAACAGCCATAGAGCATTTTGGAAGTTAGAACCAGGTCCTAGATGTGCAAAGCAATCTTCTTCAGGAATTGAATTAAACAGCAGGTAGTTGCAGGTTTATACTTCATCATTTCATTTAAAACCTACCTTTAACATAGTAAGTATGAATTTCTTTTAAACAGAATGTAGCTAAGGACATAAGCTCTTACTCATCAGAAGTATACAATCACCTTTTTTACCTATTACTTCAAAGTTCGATCCTGTGACAAATACCTACCAAGAAAAAACACTCTACCAAGAAAAAAATGATTATATTCTGAGAGGTTGTAATGAGATTAAGACCACTAAGAATATAACTTCGTTTTTAAAATTTTGAGATAGCAATTAAATAGCCTCTTTTCAGATGCCATTGCAAAAAACACACATGTGCCTTTCTTAATATTTCCAAAGCCCCAAGAAATAACTCATTTGGATTTCACCCAAGGAACTTCTTATTCAGATTATGTCTTCTTTGTAATCAACACTGAGAAATGTCACTTTGATTAAACACAACTCTGAATGGCTAAGACCACAGTACAATAAATTCTCCAGCTCTATCTTTCAGAACAACTGATTGCACTCCAGTCTTAATCCCCTAGAGTCTTATTTAATCAAAATGATGTTGCTAATTAAGGATTAAAAATCAGAATAGAGTAAAAAGATTTTTTTTTTTTCCTTCTCTCCTATGGGCAGGTCAGGGAGGCAGAATCTGCTCTACAGAACTAAAAAGTCTCATCCACCTTCGGTAAAGCTGCTTTATTCACCACTGAAGTTTGGATTTAATTCAGAATTCTCTGATACTAACATAATTGGTGGAAAAAAGAATAGCCAGGAGAGCTACTCCCAAAGGAATAAAGATCTGATTCACAAAGATCTTCATTGACTCCTCAGTGTTTTGTTGTCAATATGACAATGTGCTAAGTTTTGATTTTATTTAGTGTGTGTGTATATAGGGAAAGGACAGGAAAGGGGACAGTTTTAGACTTTATTTCCACTCTGACTCAAAGCAGAAGTCGTACAGTTTAATCAGAAGGTCCAGGTGAATGTTTAGTGCTACGAAGTGATAAATGGAGGCAAACAGATGACCAAAAATGATCCCCCTGACACAGAAACAGTTATTTTGAAAAAGAAAAAACAAAAACCAACAACTGATTTTTAGAAACTATTTTACCTCTTCAATTTTTCCTCCAAATTTTCCTGAAAAATGAGATATTGTAAATGAAATATAAATGTAAAGTGCATCATCTGATACCAAGTGTTCTGAGTGCAAGATCCAACATGATATATCATTTTCTTACCACTGATATCAGCTGTTAGAGTCTACTAGCATTCTTCAGTTCCAACAAACCAGCAAATTCTATTGCTACCTGTAATTTCTAAAAATTTACTCCAATGCAAATTCTAATGTATCACTGAATTTTGCCACAGTCAGGGATTAATAGCAAAATTAAATCAAATTATAGATATGTTAGCTGTAGAACAATGTATTCCGTTTGTTTTCCTAACAGCAGCAGGACACTAAGTGTGAGTACTTGAGCAAGTTATGCAGTCCTGGTTCTTGACTGAAGATTACTACTGAAGACCAAAATAGATGATCACCAGTTGGTCCTGGAAAGCAAGAACTATACCAAAGGTTTTGACATAAATTCTTGGAAACTGTTTCAAAGCTTAAATATTCTCCGTTTAAAATCCAGTAAATAATAACAATAATTGCAAGTCCACAGGGAATTTCAAAGCAATGCAATATCATTCTCTGCAGATACTTAGCTGTTGTTAAGTTACTAACCAGTTGAAAAAAGAAAGAAGTTCCTTTGGTCCACAGTTCTCAAGGTTGTATGCACTTAGTGGACAAACTATAGCTCTTATGCCTCCTATTCCCAGGCTAGCTGTGAGTAGTGCAAAGTAGAACACTATTTTCTGCTCCTTTTTGGTTAGCGTATGAAGAAGAATATGTCGTTTGTCAATGTAGATATCTTCAAAAGGGAAAGCCACAATGGGTAGCAGGGCTGTGCCTGGAATCAGAAGGAAATCATTATTCGAAATAAATTAAAGTCAGACTGATAAAGATGAATCTGTAAGCAATTATGTTGAAAAGATGTAAAGCAGAAGACAACAGATGAGAGTGAAGAGGAAGGGCCTTACTTCTGCAGAAAGCTAGAAAGACAACACCACTGTGAGCCTCTATGAAAGCAGTTTTCTCTAATATGCTTGCAAGGATTTAGGTCCTTCAATATATTGAAGAGCTTACCCTGGAAACGAAAATCCTCCCATTGTGCTTTTCCCATTTCTTGTGTGTAGAGAGCAGTAGCTCTCCACTAGCCAGCAAGTGTCAGGTAAGGTGTGTAACTGCCCAGCAAAGAAACTAAAACAGCCAAAAAGCCTCCCCATTGTGGAATAATTAAGATTTCAAAAAAAATTATTTAAACTGAGTCTTTAATGAGGTCTATGATTTAACAAAGAAAGTCTCAAAGGTTTTACTTTTTGTTGTTTGTTTTTTAGCTGTTCTGGTTTTCTGTTGCAGCTTCATGGGAAAAATATGTTTTTAGGAACTTAACTCACAAAAGCACTGCCATGAATTGCATTTACCAGCTCTAGTCTGCAAAGCAATCTATAGCTGACCAAATCTGAGACTTATCTGTGCTTTAATTGGAGACAAACTCAAAATATCACGAATTTAAACATCAGCTTGACATTAGTCAAGGTTTAAGACTACAGCTGTGCATCAAACGCTTACATTTAGAAGCATTCAATTAACCCGACAAAACAGTCACCAGCTCTGAAATGCACTGATTGCTGCAGAATCTTTCTATTTAGCTTAAACAGTTTTGGAGATCTTTTTTGCATAGAAGATCTCCGGAAGAGCAGTTGGGGAAGATTTGGATTTCTGTTAGAAAGCAAGCTCTCAATATAATTATTAGGATATATCCTTCATACTCACTGCAGTGTTTGTTTATACTGATGTGTGCTTAAATGCATCTTTCCCAGTTATCCAACTACAACAGTCATGTCTTCACCTACAACAGAAATGTTGCTACCAACAGCTGGGAAGTGCTTTCCATTCTTTTTCTCAAACTCTGTCTAAAACATCCCATTTGCCCTAAACACTAGCAACAACAGATGCTTGTTAAAGGGACCAGTTCTAAGAAAGAGCTGAGCAACTGCAATCTTAAGAGCTAAGCCACGTTAGAGAAGTAAAGATCACACACCTGCTAATCCATAAGACATGAAAATGCTTCTTAGCCTTGCTCTATGTATTACCTCACAAAAACACATAGGCAGAAAACTGCAAAGTGTTTTGTAGAGGAAAAAATGAAGTAATTAATTATGAGCAAAACTGGCCACGAGCTTGGAGAAAATTATTGATTTTCAGTGTTCAACAATACATTTCTGTAACAGAAGTATTGTAGCATTAAAGCACACCTGGGTGTCACCTACCTAAGAAGTGTAGAAACATGCAGATGCACACCAGCTTGATCCTCCCCACAAGGCACTCGGCGAGCCAGCCAGCCAGCACTGGCGTCAGCATGGAGGTGCCCACAAAGCACATATTTACAATGGCAGCCTGGTAGTTGCGATAGCCAAGTCTGATGGTGCAGAAGAGGATCATATTGCAGACGATGCCAAAGAATGTGAACCTCTCACACAGCTCCACCAGCAGCACACAAATAGCCTCCTGGACTTTCTTCTCAGGCAGAGTCAGGTTTCCAGCATGGTTTCTTCTACCAGGCAGCAGGTTTTTCTCCTTTTCAGTGTCAGCTGTAAGCTGCTTCTCTTGAACATCACCACTGCCTGCACCAGGCATGCTTGACTTCTTTGACTAGGACTCAGGAGGGCAGCTTAAGTTACAGGTATACTTCTGTTCTCCTCCACTGTAATTAGCAAACTGGTAAGACTCTCACTTTGAATTCCACACTTTACCACTACAATTTCGTAGGGCACCAGTCACTTTTGTGCTATTACATATAGGATCAAAGAGTTTCCAACAAATAAATTAATCAGAGACATACCAACGTTTCAACTTCTGAATTTAGCAACATTCAGGAACACAGCCTATTTAATTAATCCATTCATATATGAAAAACATTTTTTCCCCAATGTATGTTATCTGTTAAATTACTTGAATCCAATTCAGTACATACAACTCTATTTGTATATTAAAGGTAAAGGTTTAAATACACAGGAAAGCCAACATTATCAGCAGATTTTAAATAATAAATCAAGAAATGTAGATATAGTAAACTGGAGCTTTAAATAGGCAACAGATGAAAAATTGCAAGCAGAGTTTTTTTTTCCAAAAGTTAGCAGTATCTAATTTATTAGATTTGTTATATTTAGTTGAAATTCAGATAAGTTAATTAGAAAAATAAATAATGCAACTACATTTATGTTAGGGAATCAAATTTTAAAAGGAAATAAGTAAGTTGAATGTATTAGCAAAGAATAAAAGCTCTCTGAAAGCAACGTAAACCAAAACTGCTTTTCTAACTAAATATTGTGTGGCAATACATCATTTCGGACAAGAGCACATACAATTTCTGCCCAGTAAAAGCAATCACTAGCTTAAATAATATTTCTGATGAGACAAAGTTGCTCCTTGTGCCTCTCATCCACAGAAAAGTTTGCAGTTTTCCCAAATCAGTTTATTTGTTTCTTGGAGCTCATTAAGGTGACTATCACCTTTTTGAAACTCCCAAAGAAGAATGAGAAGTACTTTAGACAAACATAAATGCATATGCATGTTGCAAAGCAGTGGTAAATCAGGTGTATTTCTTTAAGAAGATCTCTCAATGCCTCAGCATTTTTGTGTCATATTTTTCTAAATGTCTACATAACAATTTTCATTTTACCTTCTCAGACCTATTAAGGCTTCTACATCCCCAAACTGATGCACAATAGTATATAACCAGTACTGATAAAGATAGATTCCTAGACTACTTCCAAATTAAATCTTTGAATGCTACTGCCAAATTCTAGTTTACTTCCTTGTCTTGTTTAGAAAGTATCTGACTTAAACACAAAGCCTAGAAAATCTGAAACTTGAGTCTACATAACAAAACACTTAAAATACCTTAAAATAATTCTAAAATACATATTTTTAAAACTGAGTAAAAGTCAAAAGCCAGAATTCAAACACTACAGAAATTTTTGTCAGAGATGTCCAAATGAGAATGAAAATAGCCATGTCATGTAACATAACCAAGAACTGCTTCTGTCTTTTCACCTACAGTAGCTACAGAGATTTTCATTTGGACAAACCCAGCAGAGAAATCCAACCTAGAAATCACCTGTAACTCAATCAACCTCACTAAAGCCTAATGAAGCCAACTCCAAATCCAAACACAAGTAAAAACTGCTTATAGACCAAAAGGCATATATGTCTTTCACTGCACAGAGATACTCTCATTTAACTGTTCAGCAAGAAAATGTTATTCCCTTACTTTATTTTTTTTTTTTTAGGAAATATAGCCTTTAAGGAAAAACAAGAATCAGATAGAAAACACCAGGATAAACACATTCTTACTACCATGGGCACTTCAGTATAAAGTACCCCAGTTTTCTACAAGCTATTTTTCTCTTAAAAAGTGCAAAGTTTACCTGTTCTCATAGGTGCTAATAATTCAAAGTGAACCATATCATGGAAACTACTAGAGACAGCAAGGTTGCTAACCAAAATATCTGTATCTTAGTCTTCATGTAGTTTCATTTACTGTAACTTTTGATAACAAACAAGGGAAAGGAAATAATTGGCTGAGCTTTATATATGCCATTGAAAGGAGGCAGTGGTGATTGTTTTCATTTTTTTTTAATTCTGAATTGCCTTTGCATGTGACTGTTAAAGGCATGGTGATCCTGATAGTCACAGGTAGCAATCAGTAAATGAGTTAATGATGCCCTCAGTGAAAGCACTGTGGTCTTTCTTCATCTAGTTATTTAACCACATCTGCAGCAAATATAGGTGGTCTGTTAGGGTATTCCATGATGTGGTTTTAACTGAGTTCTCCTTGGATCACCTGGTATTCTCTTAGCCTACTCTTAATGAAAGAGGTAGTAAAACTACATAGAACAAGAATTAAAAACATAAATTTAATTTCAATATGAACTGCCTTTGTTTTTTTTCTTTTATTTTTTGTCTTTTTTCCCCATATGTTTTCATCACTTTGAGCAATATCTTATTTCATGGGGAAGATTACGAAACAATTTCTGTTTAAAATCTTACCTTAGACAACTATTTCAGAGATTTCTGTGCAGGCAGCCGTCAGTCAGAACTGAGATGAACTGGAATCAATTATAGGTTATGATGGTCTTGTTTTGTCTTGTAGTTCACGGCATTTGAAGCCTGCATCTGATCCTTCTGAAGAACTTTGCGAGCATTACTAAAAATTCAGGATAATGTTTGCCTGCATTTTTGTTTGACTACATACCAGAAGAACAAATGCAAACAAAACATAAGCACTCTATAAACAACATAAAAGATCAATTAATAAAGTGAAATGCAGTCATCAGAAATTATTTGTGAAATCTGTTAGATTAGCAAATCTAATGAAACTCTTCTGTGTTTTATGAAGATCTCTTACACACTGTACAAGTACACTTTGATGGCTAAAAAAAGCATATATGAAGTAATCAGTTATTAACATGTTTAAATATATAAAAAAAATATCTCAGAACTTCTGGACCTATGACATCCACCACATTACATCTGGATAGTTTTTCCATTTACTAAGTATTCCTGTAATGTTTTTCCACACGTTAACTGGAGGCAACTGGGAACCCTAGCTCAGTTCTGCCTTGCTGTGGGGATGTCATACCCACTATCTTGTTCTGCAGCAGCTTTTGTCTGTGAAGGGGCAAGACCAAGGTGAAAGATTTAATGTAGAGAATAGTTATATTTTAAAAAACGTGCTTATTATTTTTTTCTTTTTTGTAATTTAATGGTTCTAGGGAAGCCATATTCTTCTTAATTCAGAGTGTAGCACAGAGCTTTGATGCAAAGGTCTTTCTATTCCCAGCTCGTCCTATGAAAGAGTGCTTTAGCCATTTCTCTCTGAGTCCTATTTCTGTCAGACTGCCTCTCTGGTTGTGTGCAAGCCATGTTAGTTTGCTGGGATCTTTCTCTCTCCATCTTGAAAATAGAAATAAATTGAATTACTTCACCGAGGTGTAAGAGTTTAATTCACTAAAATTTACAGTGATGTTGTAATTCAGATGTACAGCATTACAGAAAGACAAAATACAATATATAATATTTGTTTTTATACACTATATATAATTTTATAATAATTATAAAATATTCATATTAATATTTATTTATATTAGTATTTATTTGTTTATATTTATGTATTTTTATATATTTATATAATATATAATATTCATATATTTACACTCACATTTTTATATATATTTTAGACACTACTAAGCCTAAAGTGCATCATTAAGTACTTAAGGAAGTGCAAATACAAGAAAGTACAACAGTGGACACACTGGAGAGAACGCAATGCAGAGTCATGAAAATGAGGAAGAGTCTGGAGCATTTTCTTTCGAGAGAGACTGAGAGAGCTGGGACTACTTGGCTTGGAGAATACTCAGGGGATTCTGATAAGTGTACATAACTATGTGATGTTTGGGGACTAAATAAAATGGGTCCAGGGTTTTTTTCAGTGGAGCCCGGTGACAGGAGAACAGGCAGAGGACAAAAAGACAAAAACTGAAACATAATTTTGAACAGAAGTAAAAAACTGTGGTTCTCAAACATTGGTGGAGGTTACACAGAAAGGTTGTGGAGTCCCCATCCTTGGAGAGCTTCAAAACCCAGTGTGACGTGCTGCTGAGCAACCTGCTGCTTGTGACCCTGATTTCAGTGAGGCAGTTTTACAAGACAATTTTAAGCAGTGACATTGAGCAGAATCTAAGGAAGAAGGCGGTAGAGGCAAGAAAACAGTTTTTTATCTTGTTGCTGAGTATGCCCTCTACCAATAGTTAAAGATTTGCTAATTTACTTTTATACTTTTTTCAGGGAAGTGGTTTTAAAATTGCTGATCCTTAAACTCTTGCTATGAATGAAAATTATTTTGGCATGACTACCCTGTTCCATCAAACAGCACATCTTTTATTTTGGGGATTTTGTTCAAACATATATCTATGCTAAGCAGTTTTTCATATGTTGTAAGGCTCTTGTCTTATTGCACCTATTTGACGCTTTTATAATTCTGGAGTAATTGAATTGCAATTATTTTTCATGATGCATGGTACAGTTTTATATCACGTTGTTGGCAGATATTCTTTATGATGTCGTTTGGTCTAATGGGAAAATTAGAAGTAGCTCTATCATAGAGAAATATGGCTTTTTTTTGTGCCACGTTATAGTTTGTAGATGGCAATCAGGATATTTTCTTTTGACATATAGATTTTTAGGTACAGACTGAAATGAGATTCTAAAGCAGGGTTCACAGTTGAGACAATATTATCTGTACATCCAAGATTATTCCAACTATTCTCCCTCAGTGACAGTTCATTTATATTCAAGTCCATTTAGCAGTTAGTATTCTAAAATACATACGTAAGTATAACATGATGGGAGAGTTTCTGCTCTAAATTCATCCCTGATTGCACCCAGCTAGTTCCAGAGAAGCCATGAAAAGGTGCTAGCATCTTTTTAGAAGCAAATGCTCATCACAACTGGGGGATTGATAGTAGATCTCCCACCTCGTTGAAGAGCTTTCCACTCACCACACTGTTCAGATAGTCTCTTAATCTCTCCTGCTGGAGCTGTAACTCAAGGTGTAAAGCTTTATGAACTGTACGGAAGCTGTCTTTGTAGCTTTGAGATCGTTCTATGGGTGGTTCTGTAATTTAGGGAGAGGCAAATCCAAGGCTCTGTATCAATGAATAATTAATTATGTCCACAAAAATGATAATCCTCAGCAGACAGGAGTTAGTAGACATCATTTGAAAAGAGCATGTTTTGGCACAATGGATGTAGAAGAATAGTAGGAAGTGAGAGCTGAATGCTAAAGCCAGCAGAGCATTGTTTTACAGTGGAAAAATAAAGGAAGTTTTCAGTTTTACTTATGAAACAATATTCAGAATTTCACAGATTTTCATGGGGTGAGTCAATGGGTTGTATGAAATCGATCTCATTTGTTCATATGAAATTCTCATGATCATCACATATAAGTTGATAACAGAAAGTTTCAAATATACAGCCATCTTGAAGTCTTTTTCTGTCATCTATTTATACACGTTTGAGCCTTGTGAACTGGTACAGTGAAGAATGCCACATAACTTACTTATTCAGCTGCAATGTTGGATGTCCAAAAGCTGAAAACTGTATATAATGGCAGTCAATAATACCTTGTGTGGTTTGGGAGAAAATGTCACAGATGAAAATGCATGTTCTAGTAAGGGCCAATAAATACTTACAAAAATTATTATTTTTTAATGGAGAAACAGTTGTCTGTCCTTATGAAAGATGTCAGCTTTGCCAGAAGGTCCAAGGGAGGTGACAATTCCATTCTTCTCTGCATTGGTGAGGATGCACCTGGAGTTTTGGTGACAATATCCATCTTTGATGGAAATTTGTCTAAAAGGAATAATATTGAAGTTATACTGCTAATCTCAGGATACATGCACATTTTCAAAATTCTCTCTTTTTCTTGCTTCTGCATTATTAATAGTTTAAGCAAAGGAAAATTGGAATTCTGTACCAAGCACAATCCAAACACAGATTTCTTTGTTACTAATTTTGATATAAAAGCTGAACTGAAGACTTGAGTTTGAACAGGTCTGGATTTTGTTCCTGATGTGCTCTTCTAAGTGCCGACACTTCTTTAAACTTTCTCTAATGTTTGGCATTTAATGTAGAAGAGTTTTGGGGAATTCCACACACAGCTTCTGAAAGCATAGCATGTGTGCAGCAGCAGGTCAAACTGCCTTATTTAGTTTCCAAGAAAGTCAGAAAGTGCTTGGGATAGCATACAATATTTGTTCAGTGGTATGGAGTCTAAACTCCATTTTTTCTTTTTTTTTCTCCCCCTCTCCCCATTACCTTTGCACCAGAGTTTGAGACAGGGTCTGCACAGAATGATAGATTCATATAATGCCTTGGACTTGAAGAGATCTTAAGATCCATCCAGTTCTAATCCACTGCCATCATTTCAGGTTGCCCAGGACCCCATCCAACCTGGCCTTGAACAGCTCCAGGGATGGAGCTTCTCTGGGCAGCTGTGCCATTGCCTCATCACCTTCTGAATAAATAATTTCCTCCTAACACCTAACCTAAATCTCCTCTCTTTTAGTATAAAACCATTTCTCCTTGTCCTATTACTATCAGACCACATAAAAAGTTTGTCTCCCTCTTCTTTAGAAACCTTATAAGTACTATAAGGCTGCAATGATTTCTCCCTGGAACCTTCTCACTTCTCCAGGCTGAACAGGCCCAGCTCCCACCGCCTTTCTTCATAGGATAGGGCTCGCTGCATGTGGCTTATATGTGGCACGTGACTCATTGCTAGTGTCTCATGGTATGTGGCTATATCTTGCATGCTGCCTGCTCATGGCATGCTGCTGTCACATGGCTGATATTTTTTTACCACAAAAGAAAGGGATGTCATCCAAAGCAACACAGACAGGTTTGATAAGTGGGCCTGCATGAACCAAATGAAGTTCAAGAAGGCCAAGTGCAAGGTGCTGCAACTTGGTCAGAGCAACCCCAGATATGCGTATAGACTGGAAGAAGATCTCACTGAGAGTCTAGATTTCTCTACATTGACCTCTGAATGTTAGTCCAGTGGTGTATAGGAACCTTAGCAAAAGCAAAATCCTTAGTTCAAGTATGAGCCTTGAAGTGAAAATGGCTTGCCTGGTCAGAGATACTTAATCATTTCCAGTTTCACATACCCACAAAAGCTATGGCTTCCAAAGAAAGGCACAGTATGCATTTATGTATTTAGACATCAATCTTTTCACACCTAATCCTCCAAATTTCAACACAACTTACATCATCAGTTGATTATTTATGAGATTCACTTATGCTATATCCCAAAGCATTAGAATCCATCTAATACTTTCTTTCAACGGTCCTCCAAAGAGATGAGATGGAGAGGCTGAGTATGCTGCACCTAGACGAAAGAGGAAAAGCTTGGATTTACTCAATTGCTCTTTGGCATTTGTTAGCTGCAGTAAAACACAGTATTAAACCACTATAAAATTACAATATTTAAACCTTGAATTGCCTTTTAATATAGTCAGGTAGCATGCATGCTACTGATTTAATACTGCAGACAAGACTTATCAGTGTCTGTTACTTGCTACAAATGATTTAAAAAAAGATTGGTTGTTTTAAAACCACCAGTACATAGGAAAAAGGAGAGAATCGCCAGATACCAAGCTAATAGAGTGAAAATATTGCATTGCTTGGGAAAAAAAAAAAAAAAAAAAGGAAGAATTTTTAAGTGCATGTCTAAGGAGTCATTATTGCAGATTTCAAAGGCTCCCTAGTGCTCTCAGTAGATGGTGCTCAACTCCAACAAGAAGGTGCTCTTGAAAATCAATGGGCATTATGACACTCATAGTATGTTCAATGGCTTGCACTGGTGATGTGCAGGACCAAGAAAATATATTTTGTTAACTTGTAAGTATGGGCAGTATCTATATTTAATTCCTCGGGATGTCTTGCCATTGAACATGGCAGGTGAAAAAAACCCTGACAGTTAATTTCAACCTAAACATAGTGGATTAACTTTTCCAACTTCAGTTACTGCTTAACCTGACTGATTTTGACTGAGGCAGATTAAAGAAGGCTCACATAATCCTTCCCACTGATGAAATTGGTGGGTGCTGGGATGTCTGTCCCAGGGTAGCGATTTCTTCAGCTGTAAAGGTTTATGAAGAGAACATCTGTCCATGCCTAAAATGCCGAAATCAATACATCGTGTAACTTCATAGCAGGCTGTACTTCTGGCCTCTGCTGTTTGATGACTTAAATGCACATTTTCCTGACTACTGATGGCAGTTCAAAGACATCACTGAATTTCTAGAAGTATAATTAATTAAACTTCAATTGCACACTCTGAGGTCTGAATTTGTATTTGGATTTTTCTTTAAATAATTACTTAAAAAATAATCCACAACCATCAATAGCTGTTATATCTGCTACTCAGTGCTCTTGCGGAATGTCTGTCATGTTTGATACAAGAATCATCTGCAACATTTGTCTGTGTAGCCTTCAGAACACTAAAGAAAACTGGTAAATTAAACCTAGAAATAATTATTAACCTTCTTTATGTTTGATACAGTCTTCAGATTTGGCATTGCTGCTTCTGTGTGAATTTTAGGGTAGAAATACAATTACTTACCTGGATTGCACAGTATTTAAATACCCCCCCCCCGCCAGCTCCCCAAGTTCTGAGCCATGCAATATAGTCCACTTTGATTATTTTTTTTTTCGGAGAGGTGAGATTGAATATAAGATTCCAAAACAGTATAATCAGACTAAATTGCTTTATCAAAGATAGCAATTCAAAGCTTTTAGTGCAAATGCTTACACTTAGAAATTCTCTTTGTAAGACTGTGTTTACTGACTCTGCCACAATAGGTAAAAGAACAAAAATGTCTTTGATGATTTAGCAGTGAAAAGGGTAGTACTGAAAAAGAGATGAGAAAGAGTAGGATGCAAAACAATACAGAAAAATAATTGATACTATTAAAGGAAAAAAGACTAAACTGAAAAAGAAGGACAAAGAGAGAATATTGAAATAATTTTTGTATTGGGTGCTCACATTTTACAATTAGATATGCAAGGGTTTGTGCATCAGTAAAATTTTGTCACATTCATACTACAGACTGACCTAAAATCACATACACGTTTCTCAGATTTCCTCCCTACTGCTTTCTCCTTGACAGACTTTTTGAAGATCTTAGAGATGAAATCTCTGACTGAGACATAGATCAAGTAATTATATTTGTGGTTGAACAGATGAATGAGGAGGAATGCAAGCCATGTTTAGGTTACCACATCAGGATGTGACAAGAAAAGAACAGCAAAGGGACACCCCAATTTCCTCATCCAGTTTTTCTGGAAAGGTCAAAGAGAAACTAGGTGTGATGTGATGCACAAAGGAACCACAAAGGCTACAGAGTTTAATAATGATACAGCCATATCATCACAATGATTGGCGTTCTCTATGTATAACAGTGAGCATGTATGCTGGACTTCAGGTTTATAAGAGAAAAATGTCAAGAAGTGGCCTAAGAAATCAGTCTGCAACTGAGTTTTAGTGGAGATTATATTTAGTTTTTACTGCTACAGAGTCTCTCTGTCTGCTATATGCAATTCCCTTTGGTCCCCTTAATCCAAACAAAATACCACAAACACATTTGAGAGAGCAGTAGGACTTTAAGGCAACTACTTTAAAAATAGTAAGTGCTAAACTTTGGGTGACCTGCGTGGAATCTATTCAGTCTTCTCTTCTCTTCTCTTCTCTTCTCTTCTCTTCTCTTCTCTTCTCCTCTCTTTTCTTTCTTTTCTTCTCTTTCTCTTTTCTGAGTGGATGAAGTAAAGTAATACAGATGATTTCTAACCCCAAGTGCTAAACTAAGGAGAACATGTTGGTTTCCACTTCTACCATCCAGCCTCCGTCCTTTTTTTTTTGTTTTAATTTCTGTCCCATCCTCTTTATTCTTCTGTCCTGTTTCTATTTTTATGTATTCCATATATATATGGAATACATATTATTATACATATATATATTATATATTAAATATATATATTTTATATTATTATACCCATATATTATTATACATATATATATTCCAATTTAACCTGGCCTTTATTTGCTTTTCTCTATCCCTGCACATTCTTATTATTCACCTATAGAGAGAAGCAGGACCTGAGATTTCTGTATGGCTACTCCTCTCCAATCTGTTCTTATCTTCCTTCTTGGTTCCACCAGGTTTCTCTTCATTTTCCCATTCTACATTCAGAACTGCTGATGATGGGAGTGGAGAGGTAAAGGAAGATATGAAAACCAGAAGCTGATGATTGCCACCATGGCTAGGATCCTCAGGCCAATAGCTGGAATTTGGAACAGCTGGAACACAACAGGATGGGAACACTGCTTCCATCCGTGACAACTTAAAAACTCTGGGGCCTTCTTCCAAAGTCACCATGAGCACAATTTCAACATATTGACTAAATCTGTCAAGTTGAACTTTTTTTTTTTTTTTTTTTTTTTTTAACCCTTTCCACTCTGCAGGCTACATGGGTGGGACAACTGGGAAATAGAGTTTTACTCCTCCATGTTCCCATGCCCACAGCCCTACAGTCAGAAGTAGTGAAACAGCAAAACCGCATGTAGGTGCTGCATGGGGTCTGATATGTGCTTAGGAGAAGGCAGGGGATGGAATATATTCAATTCAAATGAAACCTTCTGAAGGTGCAGGTGCTAGCATTCCAGCAATCCTTTCTGGACATCTAAAACTGATTTCAGAGGAAAATACAGTTACTAAATACAGCCACTTTTTTAGCATACTTGGCAACTGTTTCAAAGGATGAGGATCATTGGTTCCAATGACTTTCCATAATTCAAACTTCATGTTCCATGGAAGACATGAATTTATGTCTCCCAAATTACAATACCTCACTACAGCAAAATAAACAGTGAATTAAGATTGTTTTTTTTCATGTGTTCACTGTTGATAGAGCAGAGAACACGGTCTGGCTCCTTCCAGAGAAAAGAATCATGCCTCTTGCTGAAAAAAATGGCAAGGAGATCATAATGTGACTGTAAGTAACTGATAAAATTCAGGCAGATGATGAAAGAAAGAATAGCAATGTTAGATGCAGAGATGTTACATTTTGTAAGATAATCTCCAACACAGTGCTTGCAGCTAATGTTTGTTCACATACTTCAGAGGAATGTTTTCTAATCATCCAAAGAAGCTTACAGTGTTATGTTGAGTTGACATCAGTTGAAATCAGGTCACCAAACATGAGATCCATAATGAGAAAAGCTGTATAGCATGTTTGTGCTATGCAAGACGCTACTGCTCCCAGTTTGTTTAGTAATGAAATCATTATTTTTTAGTTTTGCAATGAAAGATTTTGGTAGTCACACAAGCATGCTTTATGGAGTTGTGAAGTCCTGAACAGATTTAAGACTGAACTCTATATTTTACAGCTTTTGTCTTCTCATAGTCACAGTGTGTTTTACCTCTGGATTTATTGGTTCCCCTCAGCAGGTATGGCAGAGTTCTCTGTAAAAGATGGAGAAAATGGAATATATCAAAAAAGAGCAGGTAGGTTTTAAGTCCTTAGCACTGGATAAGGGAAAGAGTAAGAGATAGGTTTTGAAATGTGTTTATGAACACAGCTATTAATATATTTGTTGCAGTTTATAATTGTGTTTAAAATGCATCATCTCTGAGCACTGTTTTTCAACAATTAATTTGTGATTTTTTAAGTGTGACTATATATCCAAAGGCTCATGATTGTCTTCAAAAGTCTCATCTTTCACAGGGTATCTCTATCTAGTCACTTTCCAAAACATTGTTGCCAATTAAGTCTGACATATTTCTGTCAGATAGTCAGGGAATGTTATTTCCTACACTACAGATTGGCCAATTGTGTTACAGAGAATTTGTGGCCCACCTTGCAAGTCATCAGTAAGGCTAAATATCTAAATGAAGAATCCTAAATAAGATCTGAGGAGAAACTAAGATCCTACATATTGATTCTCCAGAGTTTTTCCAGTTTTTCAACAAGCTGTGATGCTGAGCTTCTGTATTCCCCAATCCAGGTCTGTGCTGGGCATGTCTAGGAGATGTTACTATGGAAAGATATTCCAAGATATACAGTCCCCAGCTGGTGTGTGTTTTATGTCTCTGTGGGACAGGAAACCTGTCACCTGGCTGCTTCTCCCTGAATATCAGGTAGATCCCATACGTCAGCTTCCCAGAGAGAATAAAAACCTTTTAATGCTTAGGCAGTGCCTACCATTTGGGAATAGCTGAAGTATTAGTAATAACATCAGTTCATGTTCCCTGTTCTCAGAAATTCAAAGAAGATGTTACAGTTTGCAGGAGATCCAGGTTTCCTTTATTTTTTTGTATCTACCGTCACTCCCACCCGCTATGTACTTCAGCAGATTAAGTGGGACCACTGAGGAAGAAGCCATCACAGAATTCTCAAACTCCACGAGACACCACCACATCATTTTCAAGCAGGCAGTGCACCCAGCAGCTAGGACAGAATATGAACTTCCCACTAATACAATGCTTCAAAAAGGCATATACATTCAGAAAGAGAGGCTAATAAAATTACAAAGTTGTAGTGACAGCTTTGCTAAAGTTGTAGCACAGCCTACTTTTCTACTCAACTGATTCTTTCTACTTCAGCTGATAGTAAGGATCTAGTACAACTCTAACCTTGAGACAGAAGGATACTGACCAGACAGCGAAAAGCTATCAGCCTCAGCAAATCTGCAGATAATATGGTTCACTGAATACTTAAATTGCATTCATACAGCTCTTGGCATAATAAATATGCTGGGTAAGTTCAGGGGCTGGTTAGCTTGCCATAGATTTATAAACTTTATATATATGTAAAGATATATATTTGCCCTAAATAATTTCTCTAAAAATCTGCTCTTATGTTCTAAAGCAGTTCTGAAGTAAACTAGATATCAATGAAAGCTGTCAGACAGAATTCTTTCTTTTCCTATTTCTTTTTTTAACAGAATGAGAAGCAATAAATTCCCCCATTTGCTGTTTCTAAACACTGGTGAGGACAAGTTTTCTCCCGGAGTTTAAATTCCATGAGTCCATTCAGTCTCTCGCCTGCTGACTGCAGCTACCAACAAAGATTTCTTTAATGAGTGCCAATAGTGATGGTTCTGCAGTGCTGAAGGACCAAAGGGGGCAAAACTTGCTCTGAGAAAAATGTTCAGTTTTCAATCAGGGAGAGTGTCAAGCAAAAAAAGACAGGAAAAAAGCAGCAACAACCCTCAACAAGTATTCCAGTACTGAGGGACTTTTATGCCTAGTAAATTCTGAAAGTATTTTAAACCTCATTAGAAAAATAAAGTTTGCCTATTTCTCCTGTTTCACATACTGTGCAGGCAAGGAACGTATATGCTGTCACATTCATATATTACGGGCTCTTTTTTTTCCCCAAACCTTCGTACCTCGGACTTGAACTTTAAACTTGTGACAGTGTTATGTTCATTAGAATAAGAATCACTTGCTATTTCCATTGCAAAGCTCCCCCCAAGAGGTTATCTTAGCTGTTTTATAAATCATATCAGGAGGAAAGCTGGCATAAAGGTTGACAGCTCACTCTAGATAATCATTTCTTCTTCTCTTAAGTGACTTTAAGGAGAAAGGAACGTGTAACTTGCCAGCTCAGTTTTAGTGGTCAAGCAGCCACATCTAACCACTACCAACATTCTGACAAAATTAGCTTTTAAGCATTTTACCTCAGTACAGGAAAATCACAGTCCTGCTCATAAGGAGAAAGACTCAAACATTCATCAGCCATCAAGCTGTATTTTCTCTGTCCTCCCAGTGCAGAGCTCATTACACAGAGCTGCATGAACTTCAGAGTCCTTTGACACAGGCAGCACTTGAATGGAGGCTGAGGTTCAGATTACTGTTGATTTATCAGCTTCCTTAAGAGCGAGGCTGATTAGGCTAATGGCTTCTATGGGACATGATTTCAGTATACAAGTCCTGTAATACAAGGGAAGGAAAATGAAGCAAGTTAGTTCTTGTTGGAAAGAGAACCCACAATTCAGGGCAACAGCCTATTAAAAGAAATTAAAGAGAGGAAACAGGCTGCAAAAGAATCCTGGTTTTAGGAGAAAACATCACCTTCTTCTATATACATTAAATAAAAATCAAATCCTGGAAAGGGAGACTAAAAATATATATAAAATCTGTCCCTTTAAAACTGCACTTCACCACCAAGACATGAATCCAGGATTTTTTAGAAATCAAGAGGCATCTTTCCCCATTTCTATTGGACTTTGAAGCCAGCATTGATGGAAGAGAAAGGCTCACTATGCCTCACTATAGTAGAATCACTATAGTATGCAAAGTGGGAGGTCACTGACATGGGGGGGATGTAATGATGTCCTTGGAAGTTGATAGTGAAAGCAGCAAATACCGAGGAAGAAAAAGAATCTGTTAATGCTATTTAAAGTGTAAGCATGACTCATCTCCTAATCACTGCATCTATCCCTGAAACTGTTGTCTCTTATTTGAGTAAGGATAATAAGGCAGTCTTTTATAAAACGGATAATCCTGAAAGTGTGTATCAGTAACTAAGATATAGGGAGCTTATTTTCTCACTGTCTTGTAATACAGAATCAGAAGACAAATTCAATTCAGTGCCACTGGGAAGAATAAAATCCAATTCTGATAAAAACAATACCTTTTTATACAACATATAATTAGACTTTGAAATTAATTTATCTTGGAAGCCAAGAACTCGACAAGAAAAAAAAAAGGAACTAGATATTTGTGCAGACAATGAAAATACGTAGAATTATCACTTATGAGGTAGAATTGTTTGAAAAAAACTATAAAATCTCCTATTTCAGCTATTCAACAACCGTAAAATGGCCAGCCAAAACTGACCAACAACAAGTAGTTGAACTACTGAACTACTACTACTGAACTGAGCTACAACAAATAGTTCAATTTCATAAGCTACCAATAAATAGTTAATTGTACTTGTGTGGAAATAAAGGAAATTCTGAAAGTAGATCAGAATTCGAATCTTACGCAAGAGCTTGAATGGAATACAGCCAGTTAAAGAGATATTGCATAAAGCAATACTGCTTGGAGAGATCACTAATTCTCAGTGTTCTTGTAACTTCATTAAGTTGATCTTACAACACCCGCAAGAAACAGAAGAAATAGTTTAAGAGCTTGGCAGCCTACTTACATCGATAGGGGAGATTATTATTATCACTGAGTTATTTACACATATAGTTCTTGAAAAAACAAAGGACTACACAAGAAACTACTCAGTAAAGTGGGTCATGGTTGAAGGCATGTTTGCACACAGGTGGGAGGACGTTGAACGGCTTCCACTGACAGCTCCCTGCTATATTGCACCAAGGCTTTAGTTTTGAGAGCTGTCAGGCTTCCATCCTTAAGTCCACATGAAGATGTTTCAAAATGAACAAATCTTTGCCTGGTGCAAAACCACTGAATAATGTTTACCTGATTTTGTCATTTTATTATATTTTCCATTATCGATAGCACAAGGAATTTCTATTACTAGCAGTAGAGTTAGAGGTGACTTGCTGTTAAATAGGTTTTATTCCTACCTTTCACCTGCCACTGGCTGAAATACTGCGAAACAAGACTAGGACACAAATACAAAATTGGTATTGTGTTTGTTCTAAAAGAAACAAGGAAGTGAAGAAATTCTGAACCAAAGCTGCTGTATCTTGTCTCCAACTTGTTTTCAGGGTTGTAACATGTATTGCACTAAGTGGTAAATGATATGTAAAGGCCCCTGAAGGCAAATGAAAACTGGTAGCTATTAGAAATGAGCCCATAATTTGAGACAAGAAGGACCATATCTAATTTCTAGGAAAAACATCTTTAAAGATGTAAAGATGTAACATCTGTAAAGACGTGAGATGTTACAGCTGGCTTTGAGTTTCATGGACCTCTCACACAAATAGTCATTGAGTTCTTCTCTGACAATCTGGTGGAGCACACATCCTGAAACTTGGCCCAGTGTTAGTGCAGTTAAGACTGAAGTGTGTGTTTAACACACAGATCTTGAAAATCATTGCATCAATGGGAGTTGCTATCAATACTATCTTAGATTCCTGGAGATGAGTTTCCCTTGTGACTGGTGTATAGTCCCAGAAAACAATGCATTATTGTATATGTAGGCATTATTGTATATATAGGCTGGGTGCTGAGGTCAGTGCTCAGATTATGACGCAAAACAATAGTCATTTGGCCCCTTTGTTCAGGCATACAAGTGACGTACAGCATCTTTCAAGAAGACAGCATCATTCTCCTCATGCTGGAAATCAGCCTTTCTCTGCACTGACGCCTATTTGCAGCTTTGGTCAGAGATGTGAAAAGTCCAAGGTGGTATGCACTTCGCTGGTCATTCCTGATGACATGGCTTCATTGCTGCTTCTATGCTCTCTGAGGGAGAGAAAGAGCGTTCAAGAGCATTAGTAATTGACTGGGACACGAAGTACCTGGGAAACATCTGTACATGTGGAAGTCTGCTTCAGTGAGAATGCAGTATCAGTGCATCTAGAGAGCTATTCCCATTTTGTGTATATTTGGATGCTGGAGACGATCTTACACTTTTAAAGACGTAGTTTATGCAAAATTCATTACAATGTCTGATACTCCAGCTAACCTCAGTTTTCTGAAAGCACTGCAGTGTGGTGTGGGATGAAAATGTTGCCTCCAAACTCACCTTAAGTCCCTAACAAATTTTACAGACTTTCTGCATTTTTCTGTTATAGATGCCAAGCCATTAGTATACCTTCTCGCTTGCACTAACCTAAAATTAATACATGAATTGTTTATTATTATGACTGTATTTCATTGTTTCTTGAATGTGGACAGTTCAAGACAATTTCTAACCTGCACATGCTTGCTGCCTGGGGGCTGTGAGTCATGTTTGTTTTAAAAGAGGCAGCACTCGCAGACTGTCAGTCACTTGGGTTATTAGAAACAGAGCACTTTAAGAATTACTCTGCCACCTCCTCGCCTCTAAATATAGCTAGTGTGTGTGGGTCTAGGTGATTAAGCTACTCAGAGAAAAGGTCTCATTCCAAATAATCAATTAAAAATCCATCGTTTTAAGAACTATGTGGGCCTCAGGCCAAATGCGTCTTGAATGTAATACCTTTGACTGCTTAATGCTGAAATTAATTATTTGTATTACAACTCCAGGTCCTAACTCAGAATGAGATTTCTTTTCACTAGCAAGTAACAAGACCTGTTCCAAAGAGCTAACTGTTTAAGTAGGCATGATGGACAAAGAGCAGCAGAAGAAAATCATCGTTATGCCCTGCTTCACAGATGGGAAATGGACAGACAGATTCAATGACCTGCTGAGGGTCACAGGAAAAAAGTAATTCATAAACCCCAGATTTTAAGCTATAAGATTTCTTCTCATTCTTTAATCAAGAATAAAACATCACAGATGTCTAAGTATCTAATATCTACAAAATTGCTCTAAGGTCTGTAGGCTTGAGACAGTTGATTTCATTAAAAGCAATGGAATGTGAGAGCACTCTGTACTGACCAGAAAAGTAGGCCTTGGAGAATTTGCAGCCTCTTAATACTCTTTTAATAGAGAATGAAAAAAATCAAGGACAGTCTAATTAAAATAAAAAGTAGAGGAAACAATTGCCAAACCTTTGACCCAAGATAAAACCAAAGTAACTGATTCAGGAAGCAAATTGAATTTTAAAATAATAAATAATAATAATTCAGCTCTAGAAAAGGCAGATGCTATTAGTGAAAATATTACTAACTAATTTTTCTTATTTAAAATAGAAAATTGTTGGTCAGTGTTATGTGTTCTGTTGGCTTGATTTTTAGGGCTATACTTGATCATATATTTTAACTCCCTCCTCCTATACTATCACGAAGTTAGTAGCACGAGAAATTCTCATAGAGTCACCTGCTTGAAGAATTTGGATTTCAGGAATAATCTCAGGTGTCAAAGAACTTGCAACATAATCACAACAGTCAACGACACCTAATTGTTTAAGTTTGTACCTTCAGATCGCAAGAAAGAAGTTATGCACTGTGGAAAAAGTTCATCCCTACCACATCCCATGAGCCCAGCGGAGCGAACTTTTATTGACACCTGAGCTCCTTATATCCAAACCTCTCAATAGTCTCTTTCAGATATTCCACAAATGTAACATGAATCGTCACTATGTTGTGCAGTACCTAATGCATTCTCAACATGCATGGGTATAACCTTTGTGTTTTCCAACCCTCCTCTCCTACTGCTCGTTGAACCGAAATTTTGCTGTCACTCCAACTCTAGCCTGAATCTTGCAAAGAGCTATTGTCATACCTAAATTTGTGCACGGCACATGCATTATTGTCATTACTGCAGTTGCAAACGTTACTCATATATCCAATGTGGTTGCTCTGACAGATCTGAATTTTATTTTGGTTTTAAAGCAACTAGCTTAACTGGAATGTGCTCCAGTTAAAATGCTAAATAATAGTACTTATGTTATTTTTAATAAAATATGCTACATTTATAGCACCGATATTGCAGCAAAAATGGATAAATTAAACCAGGTTTCAATACAACGTATCTTAACCCTCCATCCTTGCCCGTAAATAAACCAAACTGATTTAACCACCATTCTATTGTAAGATGCTGTTAGACAGTACAATTTAATACTATTTTCCTTACTTCCTGCATTGTATAATGAACTTTGATTCTGTAAGGAAAATAGACAGGGAGCTGATCAGTGTTCTTTCTTAAAACTATTGCACAAAAATGCAGGAGTGAAAAATTAAATTTTCTGCTTTGTAAGATACATTTAGGTTCATGGTTGGCATGAACTTAATAGTTGAAAACTTTGATCCATCACTGTTTATTCTGATAAGATATCTCTAACTGTTGTGGGTTAAAGTTCTTAGGAAATGCATGTCATCACTACCGATCACCACCTGCAGTTGTGAGAGGCAGACTCAGAAAGGCCCAACTAATTCACATACGCTCTATGAATTTTCTTCATCACAGGAAAAATTTGAGTTTAAAAGAAGTGCCATTGTTTGTGACTGGGCTTATTCTTTAAAAGGTAACAAATAATTAAGTATTGCAGTTCACTTACATATCACTCATACAGTGACAGAGCATTTAGTTTACAGTCAGCTGTCACACAAGCTTCTCCCTTACTTCTGTGGATGTAGCAAGGCCTCATTTCTGCATGAATGGTAGTGAAAGGACTTGACGTGAGTTAAAAATATTGAAAAATAGTTATACTTTATGTGTTTCTGAACTTATAGTAAGAGGTCACAAAACTTTCTAGATTACTTGTTTATTCAATAACATTTAGTAAGTAAAGGAAACTTGCACTGATGCTCATGATTGAATGGAATGTCCACAGAGTTTAACACCTTCAGTGGAAGACTGGCAGCAGAAAGATCACATTGAAGTAAATCAAACAAACTGTAACGTGCCCTTGAACCTTCCTTATGTAGCATTAATATCAATCTATCTGCCTTGTCACAGAAAGAGTGGAAGGAATATTAAGTCCCTGAATTTGCTTCAAAAGTAGAGTGGGTACAACTTCTGAGGATCTTTTTAAAGCTTATAAATCAAATGGTGCACCTGAAAATACACAATTAAGTGACTGAAGTAACTTCATGAAAGATTTAAAGAAATCATGTACTATAAGTAGTAGTGAACATACACATAATTTAAATATACGGGACCTAGAATGTGCCCTTCGGTTATAAGGCTATACAGGAAGGTAAAGGAGTTCATTTATGCTGTTGGATGTATGTTTGCCTTGACTACTGTAGACTGGAAAGGCAGTGAAGAGACTGAGTGCATCATGTAGTGTAGTGCTAATAGCTGAGAAAAATGTGAGCAGGATGGGAAAAAAACTGCATCCATGAACAAGGGACAGTCATTTAACTTTGTACCATATCTAAGAAGTTAAGGGGCAAAACCTGCAATCTTATGTAGAAAGAGCAATTGGAGTCAGCACTGGCGAGGAAGAACTTGGCTTCTGCCCTTGATTAAGTTTAACAACTTCAAAATCTTGCCTTTTGATAGGGTAGATTAAGTGTCCTAGAAGAGGCTTGCAATAACCACCCCGTGAAAACTAAGGTGTAGCATTTAGCAACAGGCTTCAACACAGGTACTGATATGAGACAGATGTTGGTTTCTGGGTCACCAAGGTCCAGAGGACATGGAGCTAGAAGGACCTTGTGAAATTCATGGACTTGAGCTTTCTATTGACTTCAGATATGAAGCTTTATGGATATTTAATGTGTACTGAACACAAGGTCTGAAGTAGTTGGTCTTTTCATTGACTTTGGTAGATCACAATCTGAAAGATCAAAAAGCTACTGCACCAAGTATAAAGCCCACAGGTAGAAGTGGAGCATGAAATCTTCATCCCTGCTATCAAAATGTCAGGATGACTAGTGACCAAAAGCCATCATCTGACAATTAATTGCTTGGTTGCCTGTTGAAACAAGCTCAGGATCTTAGTTCACTTCCCAGCAAATGACAGAATGTGACTGTCGCACCAGTATTTTTGTCAGGTGTCACAGGAGGAACCAAGAGCTGAACTGTCGTCACTGACTAGTTCATCTCTCACCTCTTCTTGTAGTTCACTCAGATTATTGTTGAGGTGGATATAACAAGTCTTTCTATTCCTGTCCTTAGAACAAGGAGGTGGGAGCAACACACCAACTATTATCTGCCCTTTCAGAAAGTTTGTTACTTATCTGCCCCACCTCAGACTCAGTTATCTGAGTAAGCAGGTAATTCCCTACTCAGTACAAAGCGTTACAAATTGAATTTGGCAGATGTGAACTGTATTATGATTTTTGAAACATTCTTTATCTGTTTGGATCTCATAAACCACTGCATGAGAGGTATCAGCATGACTGTATGTACAGTACTGCATAGTGTGCACAACTGAGCAAGATAGTTATCCTTCATGGTCTCTTGCTGAATCTGAATATAAAATGACATAGAAACATGAAGTCCCTAAAAAGGGTTAAAGTACACTTTGAAAAGCTTCTGTTGGAAAAGATACATTTGGTAGATGATTACTCTGAGCTCAAATGGGTTATAAGTTTCAGGAAAAAAAAATATGTAAAAGAAACAAATATGACTGTTATTGAATAGGTTTTTGACAATTGTCAGTAAGCTGATCTCACGAAACAGAAACAAATGAGTTTTTTGACAAGGCAGTAAGTGGATTTGAACGCACATGCCTATTCATTTTTTGTTACTAAAAATGCCATTTGCAAACATACTTCCACAAAGAGTAATAGTGTGAGCACACACACAGAATTTTGAGGGGCCAGTGAACAGAAAATTAAATGCATCATGAAATAAGGAATCCTTTTAACAGAAGCAATGAAGATAAAATGAAAACTCACCAAAGCAAAGGAATCAGTTCTGAAATCATGATACATTAGCACTCAGAACACTGTTGGACTGTAGTGCCTAAATACCTATCCATCCAAAAATGTTTTTTCCCTTGCCTTAACACACATCCCATTCTGTCTCTGACTGTGTTCTAATCCAAGATTTTTGGAAGGCAAGTTACATTTAAAGAACACATCCAGTAGCATCAACAGCATGAGTCTCCACAATTCACTTCTCTTTTTATGTTTCACAGAATATAGATCCTCAGTCTGTAGCTTCTTGAGGTATCTTTACTTCACTAGAGCTATAAGTCTATTTCATGATCTGCATACTCCATGTAAGTTTTCCAGGACAGAATGACATGGACTAGGAAGAAGATGTATGCCAGGCATCTTTGCTTTGTTCTGTTCTTAGGACATAGTCAATCACATTTTCCCTACTATTTCTTCAACATGTAATTCACCCAAATCCCTTATTCAGCTTAACAACTTTCTAGCGTGTAGACTGTTTATGCCACCATTACAAACCAGTAATCAGATATTGCTTTCTGTAGATAAGCATCTGAATGGAAGTTAGTTCAGGGTATAAAACAGAAGGAGCTCAATCCCAAATACCCTTGCTGGGAAGCCAGTCTTCTGTTGAAAAGGGCATAAACCTCCTGCTCTCAGTGTGGTAAGCTGGTTACTTTTATTATTATTGTTTTTTTTTTTTTTTTTAAAAAAAAAAAAAAAAAAGAATGCTTTCTAATTCTCACTGTACAGCTCCTAGTCATTTCATGCATATACTTATACATACTTTTATGAGTCGCTATAGCTACTCTCAAGGCCTTTTTTCATTCCCCTCAACTTCAGTATACTCAATATATAGTGAAATGCCTTAGCCAATAGGAGATCTATTCATTACTGATGAAAAAGTAAAATTAAAAATAAAAAGGAACAATTATTACACTACAATCCTTCCTGAGTAAGGAGAGATATTTTTCATGCCTCAGGAAAACAGCAGGAATAAAACTGGCTCTACTCCATGAAGAAGTTACTGACCCTAACTCTATGCCATCTTTCAATGTGATGGCTCCTTTCCTGCTCTGAATCCAATCCAGAGTGCAGGAGGCCAGATGAGGAAAGAGGTGAATGCAAGGTGTTTCCCTGATGCATGGTAACGAGGCCATGCTCCTCCTGCTGACCTCCACCCCAGACAAAGCCAATGAAATACTTTTTCTGCAAAGGGCATAAGGGAGTAGTTCAAAGCTCCAGTGTGCAGTGCACACAGATAAGAAAACCTTGCCCTAAATGTAAAATTAAAGATTACAGATGGGAAAAAAACTATAATCCAATAGAAACTGGCACAATAACTAGAACTGTGTTGCTGAGGATGGTACTTGTTATCCGTTGTCTAATAGAGTACGTATTTGGAAACAGGCTGGCAATTCCATTTCATTCACTTCTCTTTTCTATTCCATAAGTGTCATTGAAAGCAAGCAGCAAAGTCACTCTCTTCATGAATTTCTCAATCTGAAATGCTCTCCTGAGGATTGCTATCCTGCTGCAATGTGATCTAGTCTGGAAGTCTGCATGTACCAAATTAAAGAGAACTCTATGAATCAAAGCTGCAAGACTTGATACTGAGGTGTATAATGAACGCAAGAGCATGTAAGGCCCAGTGCTGCTCCCACAGAAATGAGCAGCAAGGGTCTGATTCTGGTTTTGCTTATCTGGTTATAAATCAAGAGCAACTTCACTGAAGCACACACCAGTGAAAAGTGAACAAGCAGTCTTTTAGTACCAAGCCACTAAAGTCCCAGCCTATCATACATAGTATATAGTACAAAATATTTTCCTAGCTTGACTATGCCTGCAGAGTTATCCTGTGAGAAAACACTAAGGAAATGCTCAAACTGCATCTTAAGAGAAAATTGGTTATGATGCACTGGAGGAATGGGTTAGCAGATCCTCCTGAACTCCCATCTGCAGGAAAAAAACAAACATGGATCCTTCTCAGAGATCAAGCTAAGCAAGAGTATTTCTCTACTTCAGCAACTGAAGGAACTGGGACTAGCGACTGAAGGAACTGGAGCTGCTTAATCTGGGGAAAAGGAGGCTGAGGGCAGACCATGTTGTCTCTTCCAAAATCTGAAAGGCGCTTACAGTGAGAGCAGGATTTGTCTATTCTCACTGGTGACAGCTGACAGGATGAGGGGAAATGGCCTTAAATTGAGCCAGGGGAAATTTAGGTTGGATATCAGGAAAATCTTCTTTACAGAAAGGGTTGTGAAGCACTGGAATAGGCTCCACAGGGAGGTCATCATCCCTGAATGTGTTTAAAAACCATCTGGATATGGTGCTCAGGGATATGATTTAGCAGAGTGTTGCTAGAGTTCGGGTAGTTTGGTTCGGTTGTGGTTGGACTCGATGATCTTTGGCGTCTTTTGCAGTCTGAGCAATTCCATGATTCTATGATTCTTTTTCTTGTATTGCCAAATCCCTTCTGAGTCCAGAAATGGAGGCAGGATTTGATGACCAGATAGCTACAATGAAAGTTATTAATGGATTCCATAAAATTTTATGTGTGAGTACTATTTATCTGAGCTAAGTAGATAGTGTAGGTGAGTATCCCCTTGTGCGGTGAGACTTAGGACAACATGAAGCAGCAAGCTAAGCCACAAATGCGTTACATAGGCCAAAAGATTTTCACAAGGACTTGTTAGAACTGCAGTGCCAGATAAATTAACTAGTTGCAATAGAGTGTAAAAGAGCATAACTGGCTACTGTGGCTTGGGGGAAAGAAAGAGAAATAGTATTTTTGCTATGACATAGTACTCATCAGAATAGCAAGGTTGAAGTTATGAGAAAGAAAATTGCCCATTTTTACCAGAGTGAGGAACACTTGATTTTGTGATGTTCTTTGTATATGGGATTGCACCAAAGAACATCATCACTACCAGAGAGAGTAATTGCATCCTGTCTTATCACCTCTTCATCCTTTTAATGAGAATTGGCTGGCAAAGCACCATGTGCTGGGTCACTGCCTTGCCCAAAGAGGATTTGTGTTTGTGTAGTGACTGAGTATGAATTTATAGCCTATTATTTCTGGGCGTTACATGAGCCACTAAGTGAAAAATGGTCCTTTTCCCAATTAACTTTTGAATCACTTGCAAAACTCCTTTTTCAAAAAAAGTTAAAAGATGGAGCAGGACACATACTCTTGTCTTGATGTTTTGGTTTGTTTGTTTTTATTTCCCATCACAGGGCTTTAGGGAGTGTATCTCTGGTAAGTATTTCTGCAGCTGTTCAAAAGCAATCTTACCGCACAATACAGTATCTGAATAATTGTCCCAGGTGACTATTAAAGTCTAAGGCTGCACCATAAAATCATGAGGAGTAATCTTGTACTGCAGCAGAAAATAACCAACAGCCAGCCCTGCAGTGTTATTCCTGTTAGCAGAGAACTACTGCAAGCAAGTAAAGATTCAGGAAGATAGAACATAGAGGAGGCTCTAGATCTTAAATTGCTCCTTTTCTTGCCAACTAAGCAAAACTTGATGATGATTGTTAAATATTGAATTGTCTATATTCATCTCTGGTCAACTGAAGTCCATGGACTTACATCAAGGATGACTTTAACCTACTACAGGTTTATATACTGCAGCTGAGGAACTCTTTTTAAGCCTAATGTATGGTAATACAGTTTAAGTGTGGTTGGTTGTCCTGCTGGGGATAAAATGTACTGGTTCCAAGTCATTTTGCTGATTCTAAAGTTGGCTCAGTACAAAGGGCTGGGGGAAGGGATATACTAATAAAAATAACTTTGCTACCTGGGAAGTCTCCACATACTGCAATGGTGCTGCTGGAGTAGGCCCCGTAATTGTTGATAACTTTTGTTATCAACATTGTTTTTTTAAAACAATGATGTTTGGCTCACACCAGTTACACAGTTTGCCTCTTAACTCTTAAATAAGAACAACTTGCACACAGATTTAACTCCCAGATGAGCACACTTTGAGCAGTCACTTCTCACTGAACAGCATGTACTAACTTTGCATTCATTACACAACTTTCAAGCTACGGGCTGGGGACAGCCAAATTGCTCAAGGCAGAAATCTCCAGTCTTTTTTTCTTGCAGTGTGACAACAGTTACCCAGAAGTAAGGGGTGTCTGCTTCCTCTTGCCACTTCCCTGATCTGTCACTTGGGCAGAATCCAAAAGTCCTACGGTGAAGTAAGAGACGTAAAGCTCTCATAAAGCCATTTAGCCTATTCACACCCATCTATGATACAAACCCAGTTAAGAGTGGCGGTCACCAAGAGTTCATACTGCCACAGAACTGTTCAGCACCCTTTTGGAAAAATGAGCTTGCTTCAACCAGCAGGACCTAGCACTTCTACTGTTTTACATAAATACCTACATCTACATGAATATAAAAACCTCACAATAAGATTTGAGAGGCTTTCAAAGTTACCTTTATAACTTTACCTGCTCAGATATAGACAAATACAGGGTCCTTTCCTAACAACCATTCCAGGATTAATGAAGTGGTGGAAGCTGAAGCTAGCTAGCTTGTTTCTTTCACATCACAAAGGTATTTTTTAAGTGCAACACGTAAGACTGGTTCTCAATCAGGCACTGCTGATGTTTTTGAGCCTCACCATTCTGAATTTCACAAATGGGACAAAAGAACACTCATTCCTGATTTTAAAATCATCACAGCCGAATCCACAATTAAATGATTTGCCTGTGCAGCACTAAATTATGGCATTATACTCTGAAAGCCAGTATTAGTGCTCCAGGCAATGAGGAATAGTTTGGAAACAAGACAGCAATAGTGCAGTTGCTATGAAGAGACTTGGACACTTAGGCTTTATGTACAGATAAAAGAATTTCAAGCTTGCAGCTGTGCCAATCATAAATACTTGAAAATTCATGTAATTCCACCCAAGCACGTCCTAGTAACCTGGATTTTCCAGCTTCCAGCCTGCTGTGTAGCAGTCACTGACATTTGAAGAAATTAAATAAACTTAGCAAAGTTCCAGCTTGACATAATTACATTCTATCAATCTGAAATGCTTTATGTAATTTAAATTTCAGATGCTAGAGGTTTCTCCATTTCCTACCTCCAAAGTCTGTCACAGAAGTGCAAAACAACTAACACTACTTTTTCTTCCTCCTTCTCTTCAACATTAGCTCAGCAGTGTAATATTGAAGTAATTAACTAGTGTGTGAGAGTGTGTTTGGAGATGAGATTCGTCACAGATTCCCTGTTACACCATTAAGCAGCAATAGAGTTAATGAATAGCATTGCTACATCCCCATCTGTGGCTCAATAACAGATTAGGAACAGCTCTGATAAAAGGCTGCAGCCCACAGACCAGTGAAGACGTGTAAGCAAGGCTTGGAATTGTTTTTTAATTTTTATGGTAGTTTTGCACAGAAGTGCCAATGGAACAGACCTAGAAATTTCACCCCACGAAGAGTGAGGCAAATTGAATAGCTTTATACGTATTTTTTGAATTTGCGCAAAGAAACCTTGACTTTCTGCGCCCATGCAAAGCTGAGTAACATGCATGGACTAGGAAATAGAAGACTGTAGTCCTCAGGAGTTGACAAATTCTTGATAGTTTTTTGGAGAATAAATATAAATCTCTCTCTAGAGGCTTCCTGGAAGGCTTTTATTGGTGGCTTTTTCGAAAATAAAAGCAGTTAGTAAAGACTAGCTGAATTGATGATATGACCAGGAAGAACTTATACATACAACTAAGAAAAGGAGGGAATCAAAAACCAAGACATAGCGTTGTTCTGCAATCCATGGGATACCTACTTTAGCTGCAGTTTCTATAAAGTTTTTGCTTGCTTACTTCTCTTGTCTGCAGAGATACCTTGGCATTTTCTGTTTTATAATTTTTATCAGTTTCTCACAGTAGCTCACTTAAATTCATTGCAAGCTTTCATTGTGCCTTTGGAGTGACCTTATGGCTTTGTAACTTGTAGTAATGATTATAACCTCAATATCTTAAAATTAATTTTACTCTATGCACTTTGCCTCTTCTCTGGACCTTGTTTGATCTGTAAGGTAATGCTAGATAAGTCTTTCAGCTCTTGCAAATATTTTTTCTCTTTCTGCTACCATTATTTTAAAAGGATCACATTTTGTTCTTCAGGCTGCACTTAATGCTTAACAAATAACTTTGCATGGGATTAGTTCAAATGTAACTTACCACACATCTGCAAAATCAGTTTTATTGGCACATCTGAATATTATAACGATAGTGAATCTTTCATGGCCTTTACTGATATGAAATATCTTGCTTTCCTAACAAAAATTTTACAGATCAAATAGCCTCACAAAAGCTGAGGTTACAGCTCTTTTTACTTCAATATAGCATGAGTCTTTAAACACCTCACCACATATGTACTACTGCCAGCCACGAAGGTGGTTCTGTGCTGCTGATATATCCTCAGAAGTGGAACCGTTGCTGCTGTATGCACATGCAGCAAAGCAAGAATTAAAGCAAACTGTGTTCCATGATGTGCTTAATAAACAGGCCCACTGAAATGGCTCACCTCTATGCTTGCTCAAACTTTTCTGGGTTCTTCCTTAGCTTAGGCATCAAGATAAGTACAGCATCAGTCTACAAATATTTTTCATGAGCTTGAATATTTCTTTTATGTCCACATCCTGACTCTTAATCCTTGTTTTACGTGTTCACTGAAATAAATTTATGGAAGTAAGTAAGCCACTTCAGAAGATAACCTTTCTCACTGTCCCTTTAACTGGCTATCAAATGAGCTTTGTGGAATTTCTGGAAAGGTATAACTGAAAAGGTAAACAGTAGACATGATCATTCCTGTGCTTTATAGAGATTGTCCCCCTTTGCCTTTTCTTCCTGCTTGCCAGTCACCTCCTACTGAAACTGGTCAAATATGTCATCTACTTTTGTTTCCTTCTCATAAGTGAGTGACTGGAATTCTTTAAACAATCTAACTTCGACTGCTGAGAACTGTTGTTCTCCACACAGTCTGATGAATAAGAACACATTAGGATGAACACTTGTTCAAAAATCAAACAAAAGAACTGACAATGTGTACATCACATGCCTGTTAAAAAAGTGAGAAGATTCTCTTTGATTATTGTTATAAGTATATAGAGATGCCGGTGAACAGTCCATCTTACAAACTGATGAGAATGCAGTCAGGCTGGTTCTGTATAAACACAGAACACTTCCTGCCTCTGGGAGCTCACAATGTGAAGAATGCTGTTCTGTGCTACAGCCCTTACACTAATAAAATGAGGAACTGTAAAGACATTTTTAATGAAATAAGAGACATCTATTTTGGTGAAACTGTGATTTGTTATGTTGCCTCAGTTTCTGTGCATTCATTGTTTGAGTTTCCGAGTAGAGATCATCCTAACTGAATGTACTAGAAGAAACACATGGGATGTACATATCTGGTCTTGAGTCCTAACTCCAGCCATAAGGCTGCATATGCCAGAGAAGCCTTCACTGAGCTATAACCAGTAGGAAACATTCCTAACTGAAGAAAGATCACTATTTTTAAAGCAATTCCCCAGAGAAACTACAAGAGCTTCTCCAAAAGTAAAACCTCCCTTGTTGGTATGTTGGCCCAGAATGTCAGAGATGGATGCTGGTGGTATGACAGTAGAGGTTGAACCTTCCCACCAATATTCCATTGCATCTTGTTGCAGTGCAACAAATGGCAGCAAAGGGGCAGTCTGACAAAATGGCATCATGGAAGTGCATATGAAGAAAAGATGTGTCATTTAATTTCTCCAAGCAAAATAATGGCACTCACTGACACTCATCAACATTTGTTAAAATTTTATGGAGAACAAACACTGAAGCTGAGCACAGTGAGGTGGTGGACGGTGCATTTCAGCAGTGGCAACAGCAACAGTGTGTCACCTCCTCTGGTGCAGGTTTTTTTGAAAGTGGCATGCAGGCTCTTGTTCATTCCTAGTGAAAATGCATAGTTAATGGTGGTGACTATGTTGAAAAACAGTGTTTCGTAGTTGAGAATTCATGCTATCAAATAGTGCCATTCAGCTGTTTGTAGGTGCTGTACTCTCCATGGAAAGAAACAGGAGGCATTACTTTTGGAGCAACATATATAGCAGTGTGAGATCTTCTGAAGCAGATGCATGTGAATCGCAGTGAAATTACATGAATGTCAACATTTGATAAAGTGAAAGTGCTTTCTAATCAGAGGAGGTAGGTTTTCATGGACAAAAACTTACTGGTCCATTATACTAAGCATTTATGTTACACTTTGGCATTAAACAGGTTTTGAGTTAAAATACGTACTATATCTCACTGTTTATGATTTGTTTTACTCTGTAAATCATTAGTTGTTATAAGGCACGAGGTATTAACTCCCCAGTTTTACAGAACAGCTACACAACTAATTTATGTTAGCAAGGGGCAAGAGGGTGAGCAGAAGCTTCAGGTGGGGTGAAAAAGTATTGTTGGTACATTCTTTACCAGTCCAATCATGATGAGTAAATGGAGCCACAGAAGGAGACAGGATGGAACAGGGTTGATCAATACATGCTTCTCCTTTGCCTTCCCTGCAGTCAAAAGAGAATGATTATATTTATCTGACCTCACTGGGAAGTATCTATTCCTTCTTGGAGGTTAAATGAAAAACGTGTATTCCTACTTTTATGCTGACCCAAAATTTGTGTCCTGATTCTACTGTCTCTGGCTATATGGATAGTTTTTCAAGTCAATGAGAAAACTGTCGTGAAAAAGTGTTTCTCACGTGAATGAGGCTTGCAAGATCAAGCCCTTCATGATTGGTATAACCCTGGGCATTGGGCTGATACGGCATCACTGATTTAGAAGAGTAATCCTATTAGCATCAAAGGGAAAATTCACAAGTAAGGACTGTGAGAATGGGTCCCTCAGGAGCAACTGTAGCCATAGTTATGTATCTCACTTAGATCACAGCAGTTTTCAAATGTTGTACAGGCACTTTATGCTGCTACTGAACTTTTAAGAGAAAATACACCTTGAGCACAAGTTCACTTCTGTTTTACTGACGATAGCCCCAATTTTGCACTTTATTTAGACTCTTCTCCCCCCCTCCCCACTCTTAAGCAGTCAGTTTGCAAGAAATACTGCCTTTTATTCTTGTTTATTTTCTTTTTTTTTCCCCTTCCCTTAACCTTTCTTTAACCTCCCTTCTCCTCCCTTCCCCCTTCTATCTTCCCCTCTTCGTTCCCTCCCCTCTTCATTCCCTCGCTTAAATTTCCAGAATCCATAAAACAGAAATAAGAAATCCAAAGGAAAGGGTGATTTTTTTGTAGAATTTCTGTCTGTGTTTCTGATTCTCTTTAAATCCTAATTATATCTATGGTCTTTCTCCTGGCATTCTGGCATTTCCAGGTCCAGGTCTTGATGAACAGTGTCCCCCTTGGGTCAACACTGGGACCAATACTCTTAATAACTTAATCAGTGACATCAACAGTGGGATCGAATGCACCCTCTGCAAGTCTGCAGATGACACCACGCTGTGTGATATAGTGGACACACCTGAGGAACAAGATGCCATCCAGGAGGACCTAAACAGGCTTGAGCAGTGGGCCCAGAAGAACTTAATGAGGCTCAACAAAGCCAAAAGGTCTTGCACCTCAGTTACAGCAACCTTTACTACCAATACAAGCTGGGGAATGAAAGGATTAAGCACAGCCCTGAAGAAAAGGACTTGGGGATACTGGTCTATGGCAAACTAGTAATGAGCCAGCAGTGTGCCCTGACAGCCCAGAAAGCCAACTGTATCCCGGGCTGCATCAAAAGATGCATGGCCAGCACGGTGAGGGAGGTGATCCTGCCCCTCTACTCTGCACTGGGGAGACTGCACTTGTAGTACTGTGTCCAGATGTGGAGTCCAGGAGAGACACGGACCTGTTGGAGTGCATCCAGAGGAGGGCCACAAAAATGATTCCAGTGATGGAACACCTCCCCTACAAGAAGAAGCTGAGAGAGCAGGAGCTGTTCAGCCTGGAGAAGAGAAAACTCAGGGGAGAACTGATAGTGGCATTTCAGTATCTAAAGGGGGGGCTGTAAAGAAGGAAGGGGACAGACTCTTTAGCAGGGTCTGTGGTGACAGAGCAAGGATAAATGGTTTCAAACCAAAAGAAGGCAGGTTTAGGTTGTATATAAGGAAAAAATCTTTTACAGCAAGGGTTGTCTGCCCAGAGATGTGTTTGATGCCCTGTCCCTGGAGACATTCAAGGCCAGGCTGGACCAGGCTCTGAGCAACCTGATCTAGCTTTGGGTGTCCCTGTTCACTACAGGGGAGTTGGACTGGATGGCCTTTAAAAGTCCCTTCATACTCTAAGGATTCTATGATTCTACGAAATGCATATAAATCAATTACCAACTTTTCTGCACAAGTATAATAATGTGGATTTAATTTAAATCTGTTAACTTAGTAGGTTTACCTCCTTCAGACAAGGAGTACAGTATTAAACAGTAAAAAAAAAAAAAAAAAGATGAGGTAATAGAAAATAATTATATTTTTATCATAATGACTAATTAGATCATGTAATTGGGATATATAATATTAGCTGGCATACAAATATTTATTAAGATAAAATTTCTGCCTTGAATGAACAGTTATGAACTGCTGAAACATTTCCAGAATTTTTAGAAATTCATTCCCTGTGTAAAAAAAATCTGCAAAATTTTCACTCTCTCACCTACAGTATTTGCACTCACATGACTTGCTTTGTTGACTTCAAGTAAAATACAATTTGCTGTGTCACTGCTGGGAACAAAGGTTGTTCAACTCAACTCTTATAGTCAATTAAAAACAGTTTATGAGCTAAAGTCCTTGCACAACTGAATTTTGCTGTTTGATGGTTAATAAAACCAGAGACACAGTAGGTCTGAAAACAAAGGTGCTGAATGTGACATGAGGCATTGAAATAGCCTCAAATAATGTTGGATACGTGTATACAATATCAGTTTTTCAATAACGATGCAGCTTTAAAAGTTGTATTCCTTTCTACTTCATGCATAGCTTTAGGATTATTTTTGAAATCCTTATTGTGTACCTGAGTACATCTGTGTACATCTTTCTCAGCCTTGTTTATATAAGCTTAGTCACAAACACTGTTTCAGTTATGAAAAGGAGTGTCAAGGGAATAGTGCCTTTTTCTTTGCAGAAGCAGAGGGAGGTTTGCACACCAGGTTTCCTCCTTTCATCGCACTTAACTGAGTTGGTTAGGAGAAGCTGATGCCCAGCACTGAAGTTCCTTTATTTTCAGTTCGGCATTGCAAAACAGCACGATGCTTGTTAACTGCAACAGCACTGGTGGTTTCACAACAAAAAGAACTTTGCCTTTGGTTAAAGTTCAGATCCACCATCTGAAAGTAAGGACTGAAAGTACTAAGATTTTAGGCACTTTAGTAGTTTTTCAAGTAAGCTTTGAGACCATTTGGGAGCTTGTGTCATCACTGAACATGGTGCATCATACACGGCACTAGTGAGGCCGCACCTCAAGTACTGCGCTGTTTGGGCCCCTCATGACATGAAATTTGTGATCCTGGTGCGTGTCCAGAGAAGGACAATGAAGTTGCAAAGTCTGGAGCACAAGTCTTATGGGGAGCAGCTGAAGGAACTGGGATAGTCCATCCTGGAGGAGGCTCAAGGGTGACCTTATCCCTCCCTACAACTCCCTGAAAGGAGCTTGTGGCATTATGGCAAGGTGTCAGCTGGGCTTTTCTCCCTGGTAACAGGACCAGAGGCGATGGCCTCAGATTGCACCAGGGGAGGTTTGATATTAGGAGTAATTTCTTCTTAGAAAGAGTGGTGATGCATTGGAACAGGCTGCCCAGGGAAGTGGTGAGGTCACTATCCCTACAGGTGTTCAAGAAAATGTGTAGATGTGATACTTAGAGATGTGGTTCGTGGGCATGGTGGGGATGGGCTAACGGTTGGACTAGATGATCTTGGTGGCCTTTTCCAACCTCAGCAATTCCATTTCTAATGAAGCCTGCTCGGGCTGCTAACTTTGATTTCCCTCCAGGATTTTGTAAGTCCTTATGCCTGTGAAGGTACAAACCAAAGTGCTTTTTGTGGTTTATTTATTTGCTTTTTCCTGCCGTTGTCTTTCAGGCAATGCTGGCAAGGGTCAATCAGGCAAAGGGCCGCTGACGAACCAGCAGCCGGCTCTGCCGGGAAGCCGCAAGCCAGCCAGGCCTCTCTCAGCCCAACAGCCACAGTGACCCCTAACCACTTCCGCGAGCACACAACCCCCAGCCTCCCGCCGCGCCCGCCCGAGACCCGCCTCCGTGCCGAGGAGGCGAGGCAAGGCGGGGCCGGGCCCTGGGGCTGGGCGTAAACGTAGTGTCCGGCCGAGCTCGGTGGGCGCGTCGCGTTGTGTGCGTTCTCCGAAGGGACTTGGTGAGGTGCGTGGGTGCTGCGTGATGGCGGCTCCCGTTGCGGGCTGGAGCGGAGCGGAAGGTTTCTGTGCCCTCCCCGAGGCTGTGCTCCGCGAAAGGCGGCGGGGTTTCCCCGGGCACCGCCTGGGGGGAGCGCTGGGAGCTGGCGGGGGGGCGACGAGAGGGAGGCCCGGTGTCTGGAGCTCGCTGCAAGGCCGCGCCGTGGGGAGAGGTGGCCGGGCCAGCGATATCCGCGGCTCTGCTCTGTGTCAGAGTGTTTTCTGACTCTCCGAATGTCCAAAAAGGCGCAGTTTCGCTTTGCCCTACAGTAGCTTAAGCGTGCTTTGAGTTCACAGCTCGGATTTGATAGGGGAGCAGGAGGCCTCGTGACTTCAGCGTGGCTTTGAGCGTTTCTTTACGAGGTTTTGAAGGCGCTTCTGTGGATAAGTGGTTGCAGGTTATGGAAGGGGTGGGTGTAGTGCCAGAGCTCAGGGGTGCGGTGGGGGAGAACAGAGCATGTGTTGTGAAGAAGCTGGACTTGCCGTGACGCTTTGGAAAGTGGTGATACAACAAATGAACAGCAAAAAGCCATGGCGGCTGAACTTCGGCTAATAACAACCACATGGGGAGCACACAGCCAGTCAGAACATGTGGTGTGAATGCCTAGCGAGGACTTGAATGTACTGAAATATCTTCCCTCTCCGCTTTGGAGAGCCTGTGCATGGGATCTGGGCTTGTGTGTTTAGCAGACCCAAACTTCTGTTCACACTACAGTGAGGTGCTGTATTTCCAGATAAGGCTGCTGGCAGCTTTAGTAGACTTATCCCTTTACGTTTTATGCTGTTGTTGAATGTAGTGTGTTTTTGTTGTTTTTTTTTTTTTTTTTTTTCTTTTCTACTGGTGTTAAAACTATGAATTCTTTGTCTTCAGTTTTCCATCTTCCATTTTCATAGCGAAGGCAAGACCTGGGCTTGAAGAAAATTAAAAGATGCTAAACCTACAAGTCATAAAAATGAACAAGTGTGGTATAATTCGAGTGTGAATAATACTCTCATGAACAGCTTCTCATGACTTTCATAGTTCTTGAATATATTTTCAGTGTGGCTTTCAAATTAATTATGGAAAAATGCTCTGAAGCCATAGATTTACTTTCTTTGTTTTTCTTCTTTCTTTTTTTTTTTTCTTCTCCCCTATGAAATCACACATACTCCTTGCTGTGATACAAAGTTAGAAATGACAGTTTCTGTTCACTGCTGAGTAATATCTTTTTTGAGTTGCTGGATGTCCTCAGAGCTGCTGTACTGCAGTGTGAGTGGAAAGAATGGTGCTCCTTGTTCCATAACCGTGAGTCCCAGTTCTTGGCCCAGTGATCTAGCCATTGTTCTGGAAATGATAAAGGAGGGAGCAAAATTCCACTGTTGCAACCAGACCTATTCTGGAAAGGCTAGGTTTGTTTCACAGAGCAAGCTGCTGCTTATCTCTGTCCTGTCCTCTTCCCCACCAAGGAGGTGTTCTGAACAAGAATCTTAACACAGCTCTTAGCTGGTCCATTTTCCCTGGTTTGGTTGTAGCTGACAGTGACTCCTTGATGGAGGAAAATGAGAGATTGTTAGATCTGTACATTATTTATATATATATATATATATATATATATATATATATATATATATATATATATATGACTATTGTTAAGATATAATAGGAAATAAAGAAGTTACTTGTGACAAAAAAGTACATTTATTTTGGTATTGAATGAAACAACTGGGGGCTAAGACATACTTGTTTTATGCAGTCCAACTCACTGAATGTGTGACGAGTTGGTGAGACTGAAGACTTACTCTGTGCAGATCACAAATAAAATGTGCAAGTGGGCATGCTTTTTATTTTATACACATTCAGTTCTCAGAACTGTCTTTATGTTGTTGATAAAAGATACTACCTCCATTGGGTTGTGGGTTTGTTAGAGCCTCACTGAAAAGAACTTCCATTAGCTTTAAACCTCCCATGGTAAATGCATAAATAGTTCTGTTCTTTGTCGTTGCAACTTAATTTTTGCCTGTGAATCATACTAAAAACAACTTTTAAGAACTGGATCTCAAAGGAAAAATATATATGTTTAACTCAGTTTGATCATAAGTTATTACTGGGTGGGAAGACAGCTATTAGTTTGAAAACTGAAGTGCAGTTATAATTGTGTCATTTTGCAAAAAAAAAAAAAAAAAAAAGGCAATACTAATTTTCTTCTTTAAGCACTATAATATATATATTGTGTCATCACGCTCTTTGTATCCTGATAATTGCTTAGGGAAATTCATTAGTTTAGATGATGGTCTGTAACTGGTTGTGTTATTTGAGAAGTATTCTAGTTCGACTAAATTTTGTATTGTACTAAATAGTTTTGTTATCAAAATTGACAGTTTAATAAGCAATGTAGCAGAAGAGAAAAATAAAATGGTAATATAGTTTACCATCTTAAGGTATTAGATCATGTCTTTCTGGAAATAAATTGAGGAAAAATAAACTTGTTTGAAACGACTTTCTTTAGGGAGCCAAAGTTGTGTTGTCATTGCAGTGTAGTGATGCTAAAAAAAACACCCCACCAAATCCGTTCTGTCAGTCCTGTTGTCAGAACTTTGGGTTGCTCTAATGTCAGTCTAACTTCAGTATTTTTCAAAGGTCATCAGTGAGAAGTGGAGAAATGGCTAAATCGACCCAGCTAATTGACAATGAAGTCTTCCGTGCTTATGCTACCTATGCAACTATTGTGCTTGTAAAAATGATGCTTATGAGCCTTGTAACTGCATACTTCAGAATCACAAGAAAGGTAAGAAATTGGGAATACTGTCTGTTAGGAGACTGTGTCCAGCAGCTGCGTTTGACTTATTCTACCCTTCTAAATCATCTCTATTCTTTTTTAAATAAAACTTCTCAGAACTGTGTTTTCCACTGTCTTGTGTATAATGCTGGTGTCCAGGATATCCAGTTTGTAAAGCAAATAAAGTGTGATATGAAACCATGTTATGAATAACGATCCAATAGGGTCCAAAAGGGCATATGGGTTACATTTTTATGCAACTATGACCCTTTCATCCAGTAATTCTAAAGCTTTTTACATTCCCTCATTGTTTTAGCCTTCCTATTTCATGTAGGCCGAAAACAAAAAAAAAAAGAGAGAGGAGGGCTAACAGTTTACATGGATTGATGACTAAGCTAGATAATCATATGAAAAATACAGTGAAGTTTAAAAGTAATGCAGAAGCTGCATCTGGTTTAGGAGAGAGTGCGCATGAAAAGCACTGGGTAGTTTGCCTTGTTCTTGGTCATTTCTAGGTATCTCTTACAGGCTATTGTTGGAAACACTTGATCATGAGCTGAAAGAGCTTTGGATTTGCCCTATGTGATTATTCTTAGCAGATCAGCTTCTGCAAGACAGCACGTCAAAGAGTCTAATGCAGTCCTTTTGTGTTCAAATACAGCTTTTTATTCTTGCTGGGTGAAAGAGAAAACAGCTGAATTATGCTGTTGTTCAGGATGTTACTCAGTGCCTTTGAGGTCCTATCAGAACAGCGTTTGAGCTACTGCTGATTTCAGATAGCTCTCTAGGTCTTCAGCACAGCCTAATATTGAGTCTAGTAGACCACACAGAACTGTATTTTGTTCAAAATCGAATGCAGATTTCAGATAATTGGTCAAGAATTGTGAGAAGGAGACTTAGATGGTAGTTCTACCTTCCAGGTTCCGATATTCCTTCAGCCCGCTGGCATTGCTTCAGTCATCTGCCATATCCATACATATTCTAAGAAGGCATCATCCAAATGCATGAATTACATTTATTAGTCAGTATGCAAGCTACACTTGGGCTAGGTTCAAGAAATCAGTAATCCATTCAATGATGTATTGTCCTCTGTGCATTTAAATGCAGGTCAGTTATGTGGGGTTATAGAGGCATTGGTAGAAAGGGTGACCTTTCCATCAAGTTGCCTTGACTAGTAGAAGCATCCTTGCATCTAATGTCACTTGTGTGTTTTTATTTGAAACAGGCATTTGCCAACCCAGAAGATGCAGCATCGTTTGGTAAAGGTGATAGTGCTAAAAAATTCCTGCGGACTGATGCAGATGTTGAACGTGTACGCAGGTAATGCATGGAAGTATTTAAAAAATTATTTTAAGTGGCAGAATAGTACTAAAACAAGGAATTAATTTCATCGTGTTCTCTTTGGCAAGCCTATGTGTGTTCTCTGTTGCAATATGTAGTAATTTTTTACACTAACTTGTTAAGGTGAACAAACTATTCCACATTCAAATGGTCAGCAATCATACTAAAAGTAAGAATTCATTATCTTGCTATAATAGCTCATTGTTGAATGATATCCTGAGTGCAAGGGAAAAGCAGTGAGGAGATGTAAAACATGATTGTACATTGATTTAATATGAATCAGAATATATTCAGTATAAATCAGTTTTCTATATAATCTGAGCATGAGTTGCAATAGTTACATCTTTTATTAAAGTATAAGGGAAATAACAGGGGGAAAAGGAGTGAAATTATTTTAAAGTTGTGGAACTCCAGAGTTGTAATGAGGGCATAATCTGACAAATGGTACTGTGTGGGAGTCGAAACCTATGTTCTTTTTGCTGGATTGAATTGAGATTACTCACTGGTGTATCAGCTGTATAGGAAAGTTGACCAGCCCTCTGGAAGAACGCTAATAATAGTATGGCAGAGTGCAACCTGTGGTGTAAGTGTTTTGTTTTGCCAGATTTGTGGCAGAGTGTAAAGTGTAGTTCAGTGAGCTAAATTTTACAGTGTATTTAATTCTATTTAGCTATTGGCAAAAATATTCTGTTACCAAGATTTTAACTTTAGATATAGTGCTTGATATACTTGTGCTAACAAGGGAAGCTTTTATATTAATACTTATTGTTATTCCTTAATGAAGCTTTTAGTTTGTTCTCTGTATTCAAGTTTTTACACCAAAAACTTGAATGTTTGAATGTGAACGAGCTGTTCTCATTAAAATCACCATTTAAGAAGATCTAGAAGACAAGGATCAACTCCGATTTCAGAATGTTGCATCCTTGCAGGTGTAGTTTTGTGAAGGATAATATATTTCTGTATGGCTCTTTTGGATTAAAGTCTGAGAAAGAAGAATCTCATCTCAGTATGCAGTAAAGATGTTCTGAGCTTTCCTTATATCCCCCCTCTATTGCTTGAGGAATTGTTAGTTATTTTATTTGCTAGTTGTTAAATGAAAATAGGCACTTTTTGTTGTCAGTAATCTTTTTCTATTTGTAAATTTTAAGAAGGCGTCTAAGTCAATATTAATTTTAAGACCAGGTGCCCCTTTGACTCAAATTATTTTGTTAGGGAAGTGACACTCACTGAAGTCTCAGTTGCACAGACTGGAGTTCTGCTGGAGACTCAAAAGCTTTTGCTGCTGTGTTTCAGTTGCCAATGAAGTCCAGTAGTTGCGGTCACAATCAACTGGTTAATTGATGTTTGGTTGTAGGAGGCTGCAAGAAAATTCCCGCTGTCGTAATCTTTCTTTTGATGCATTCTTGCACACCAAGTTGCACTCATATACCTCATGTGAGTCCATAATGTTACTAAGATCCTAGAGAAAAATGGAGACCTTACAGACAGAGGATCAGAAGTGTAAAAATGTGGAGTGCAATACTAGAGACCAGAGCAATGTCAGGTGAACACGTTGAAACTGTTTCAGTGTCTGCATCAAGTTCCAACTGTAGAGAAAGCCAGCAGCAGTGTTAGGGCCTTAACAGTAGAACACTTTGAAGACGCTAAAAAGCAAAGGCTCTTGAAGTGATTTATTCAACAAAATGTAACACTATGAAACAATTTTGCTTCTTTTCCCAGAGGCCACCTGAATGACCTTGAAAACATTGTCCCATTTTTTGCCATTGGATTGATGTATGCTCTTTGTGGCCCTGATCTGTCCACAGCCTTGCTGCATTTTAGGATCTTCGCAGGGGCAAGGATCCTTCACACTTTCGCATACTTGATCCCTCTTCCCCAGCCTAGCAGAGGTTTGTCTTGGGCAGTTGGGTATGCAGTTACCATCTCAATGGCATACAAAGTGCTGAGTAAAGCATTGTACCTGTAGCTCAATCACAGCTTCTGTACATCACTTGACATTCCACACAAAGTTTTCAGTGGTTAGTGTTTAGAATGAGTTGTCACAAGTTTTACAGAGTGACTGGAATTCATTTTTCAGCAGAGGTTTCTCATTCCTGTTTAGAAATATTTCTTCTTGGAGAAAAAAATAATAAATCCCTTTTCCTGTATTCCCTATTCATGGACTGCGCTGCCAAAATATTAGATTGAATGTTCTGTTTGCTATTTGTCAAGTGCTTATGATTCTAAACATACGATGATGTTGTATTGATAGCATGTGTGGTAATTTTCTACAGATGCACTATTTTTGGCTGTAGCTCTGAAGTCTAAATCAATAAAGACAAGATGAAAAAAAATGTGTTTGAATTTTTGTTTTCATTTTGACACTTCTAACTGCAGCTGGCAAATAGAATGTCACTATGTATCAGAAAGAGATTTCCAATCATACAGTTCTTTGAAGAATGCTTACCTTAATAATAAGATGTAGCCAGTAATACTAGGCTTGTTGTAAAAAATCTTTGATGGAATTGTTGTTTTTGTGTAATCCACTTTGGGATTAAAAAATGCAAACCGTTATAGCTCCATTTCACTCAGATGAATAGATTAAAGAAAAAAAAAAAAAAAGATATTTGGGTTACACTCCGTTTAGTGACAGTGATGAAATTTTGAAGTAATTATTTTTTTGGAAGTTAGGCCATACTTAGGTTTTGTACTGCATGAAGCAAATCCTTTGTAGAAGATCTTTTTTTCATTTTTGAATAAATTCGTTGTAAAATGAGTGACACTTACAAATATCAAGTATTTCAGAAGTGAATATATAATTAGTTTGTATGTCATACAGTCATAAATATGTCCCTGATAGGAAATTTGCTCTTTGCTTATATCTTTCTATGATGAGTTAGTTTGAAGTATTTCTTTTAAAGGACTCTTCCTGGTCTTGTTCACTTCTTCATGTAAGTATGGCTTAAACGATAGCACAAAATTGCAGGGAAAGAAAATAACTAGAAAAGACTTTATATATAGTGTGCTGTTTATTGATAAGTTTTAAATAGAAGAATGGAATGTTAATACCAGCTATCTGGGGTAGTATGATTTTAACAATGTCACATTTCCCGTCAGCCCTTTTTATTTTAAGGAGAGCTGGTAGTGTCAAGACAAGAGACCAGACAGTGAGGTGATGGGTGGTGCTTTTCAGTAGTGGTGATGGGAACAGTGGGTCAACTCCACTGATGCAAACTTGTATGAAGTACAGCATTCAGGTTCTTGTTCATTCCCAATGAAAAATGCATAGCTAAAGGTGGTCATTAAGTTGAAAAATAGGGTGTTGTAGCTGAGAATTTCCTTTAACAAATAGTTGTTGTGCTGTTTGTAGCTGTTGTAGTTCCCATGGAAATAAATAGGAGGCATTACTTTCAGAACAACCTACGTAACATATTTCCACATTGCTGGCAGTCAGAGATTCATCGAATCTGCTAAGGCAGATCTCACAGATTGAGCGTGTACCCCACCCAGATTCACAGATGGTGTTTGTGGGAGCAAAGGAAAATAAAATATAAGTTTGAAATAAATGCAAGAAAAACACAGAATAATATTGAATTACTCTAGGTATTTCTAAGGGTTTCTGTTTATCTTTCTTTCATTTGCTTCCGTTTGCTCACTGTTAACAAAGCACTGAGCATACACTCACTGTGCTGAACGTGGACTGCTTCATTTTTAGAAGTATGAGCATGTGAGCAACTCCTTGGTGTAGATTTCAGCTCTGTGAGTGAATGCTTATGTGTTTTTTAGATGAAATTACTTTGCCTTTTGGTTGTGTCTGCAGATAGATGTGCTGTAACCACTTGCTGAGAGGGTGACTGTCAAAGAGCTCTGAGCTAGGACTTGCCATCTGAGCATGGCTTCATGTCCTGTAATAACAAAACAGATGTTTCAAACTATAAATGATACATAGGATGTTTCCTTGAATTTCTGGAATAAAGTCTCTGTCTGAACTACACTGCCTTCAGGGTGCTTGCTTCACAAAGGTGGTCTGGTGCTTTTGAAATTGCATATCATCAAAATAAAGGAAAATAAAAGCTTAGGCTTGTAAATCACTTTGGAGTTTTGAAAAATATTATAGTCATCAGAAATCTGCATTGCTCTGTGCTTAGCAATGTTTCTTCCTAGTTATTTGCAGAAGCTAATTCAGTCTAGATTTTTGATGAACGTTGCTTGTAATGTATATCCTTTCTAAAAGCAAAAGATAAAGACTTAAAGAATAGCCTTTAAAAAATAATTAGAATATTGGCTGTTATTAATCAAACTGTTTTTTTTTTAACATATTTTTCATTCCAAAGCTGAAGTTTAAGAAAAACCTTTCTCTTCTCCATTACTGTACAAACCTTGTCCTCTTATCTGAGATCACAGAGCACATCAAATGCTCTGTGAAAAGTTGTATTGACAAACATTAAAATACTCATGATTAAATAGCTCCAGCTGATAGACACTTAGAAAAATGTATATCTGTGATTTACTTTAAGTGAAACAAAGTGGTTTTGATTAAATACTGATTTTAGAACTTCCCAAACTTGTTTAGTAACTCTTGCTCAGATATTTTTGGAAACTAAAATAGATCTTTACCTCCTTCAGCCTGACCTCTAGTGGAAAATATGCCATGGAATGACTGCCCTTGGTCCGAGGTTAGTTTTAATTACAGCATGTCTTCCAGAATGGTGTGTGATCTTTAGTCAGAAACATTAGGAAACAGGCATCGATCCACTTCTTTCTTTGACTTGCTTCTCTCTGAAATACAGATACACACAAAATTTAGTCTTTAAAACCAGGATTTATTTATTTATTTTAATCAAGGCAGTTGTAAAATTATTGTGATGTGAGGAAGAACATGAAATATCTTACACAGGTGCTTTCCTCCTACAAAGCATCCTGCTCTTCTTTGCTGTTCACTCTTGGAAAAGTAAAAATAAAGCAAGAAGAATTTAGAGCCTCTTTCCATATGCACAAAAATACTACTATTTTAAAAGTAGGTATGAAAAATGTGAATTATGACATTAGTCTTTTCTGTACATTATTACTATTTAATCAGGCTTAAGAAAGTATATTATGGTAAAAAAGAACACTGTATTCTGCACAAATACCTGCAATGTATGAACTAACTATGATCCTATGTCATAAATTCTAATAGCATTGTGAGGTAGGGCATCGCTTGCTGGCCTGGAGAGAAACTTATTGAAGTGCATGCTTATAAAAGAGTGGAAAATGACATCTCTGGCACACTTTTCTTCAAAGCCTACTGAGGTATATGCTATATGGATGGGGGAATGGTAGCTGACTTGTATTAAGTAGTCAGCCTCCACGTCTTGACATGGTATTTCCAAATTTTGACCTGTGTGCCAGGTGGCTGCTTCCTTTGCCATGGAAACGCATTTGAGAGTCATTTTTTTTTGTACATTAAAAGATGTTATTTTAGCAATGGCCACATAACCTCTGTAACGAAATGCTTTCATCTCTAGTTCTTTGCTGGTGGATCCCAGTGCGTATCACCACTGACAGTTAGCGTCTTTCTTTTATTCTACATCTTACTTGTTCTTGTGGACTTTCGAGAGTGGATAAGAAGAGGGAGTTCCAAGAAGTCTGCCTGTCTTTAAAAAAAAAAAAAAATAGAAGAAGAAGAAAAAAAAAGAGGAGTGTTTGCCTCATGGGTACTACTTGTCCAGTGAGGAGAATAAATTTAGACGGTAGTGGCAGTCCTGTAGAAACAATGAGGAGAAAAAGAAAGTGATAGGAGAGGGATATTTTTATGATAGCTCAGTGCAGCATGAAGTAGAAGACTCAATGTAGCCTACTAACTGAAGATAAAAAGGATAGGTGTTTTCAGAGAGGTAGGCAGCATTCTGCTTCTTCAGTTCTATTTTATAGGCTTATTGTCTCAAGTTAAAATAAATTCGTGATTAAGGATGTTTTTCCTTGTACATCTAGTCATCGTATATGTCTGCAAAGAGGATTGTTAATACCATAAATCAGAATGGATATGACCCATTGGCTAGGTAAACTCAGTAGCTAGTTCTGTTCAACCAGCTGCCTCTTAAGGAGCCTGTGTGGCATGCAGACCACATTTAGGAGATAGGAGTTGACAGTTAATTACAAATAATAGCTTATAATACTGTCCTTATATTAATGGCACTCCTACAGCATTGGCAAAGATAATTTCTTATTTTTTTTTCTCGTGGAAATTCACGTATGATGTGTGCTTGATGATTTATCTTGTTTCCCTTTTGACTGTCACACATTCATGGAAAATCGGGAAAGTCCTTCAAAGCAAGGGTGAATTTTTCTTGGAGATGAACAAAAAGAGTTCAGCTCTGTAGGTTGCTCCATGTTCCTTGAAAGAATTTCTGTGCTTCATATCTGTAACCCTCAATTTAGAGAGGAACTGTAGGGACCAGTATAAATGGAATTGTCACAGAAGCGCTCAAGGTAGGTTAAACTTATTACTCTTCAGGTACCTAGTAGACCTCTATATCATTGTTATAAAGCTAGAAGTTCATCTGCTTCATCTTTTGATAGAAAGTGACACCTCAGCTTTCTGTAACTAGTTTGCAGTTGTATTTTAATGTGCATGTCTTCAGCCATACAACACAAAGTTGCTTACCATGCATCTTTCACAAGAAAGTAATTGTGGTCCAACTCAGAAGCTGTATTTTTGACAAGGAGCAGCTGTCCAGCATGACACAGAAGAGGCCGGTGTAGAAAGTTGCACCTCATCACCACCAGTGTCCTTAGTTTCTAGCAAAATATGCGTACTTTTAATGCCTTAGGCATACTGATATTTGGCAGATTGTTTTATTATGGGTTTTAAGTAAGTTCATTGTTCTCAATTCAGACATCTGTTTCACTGTGGAAGGCCCAGCTATAAACTGTTCTTTTTTTCTTTTTTTTCATCCCAGCTGTTATCTCAAGGGAATGTCCTACTTCTATAATGTGTGTACTCTTCGCGTGAATGTCTCTTCTGTATGCTTAAAGGCTGTTTTTGTAAGAAAGATCTAGTTTGTTACAAATTCGGGTGATCTTTTATGCTAATGTTAACTGGGACTCTGCAGCTAGTGCTACTTAGCTCTACTATTTTCTTTCCAGCAGCTTGGAGTTTGCTGTTCATCTCATCTTGTCTGTTTGGGAAGAGTTTAGTACTACTGACCTGCCTTGCTAGCTGACAGATGGCTATTTCACTAATGTTCCATGAGCACTTCATCATGATTGTGATAAAATGTTCACTTTTAGAACTGGATCTTACTGTTTGCTCATTTGGTGAGCTTTGGAAATTCTGTTAAACTGGAATTTAGTTTTAGTTTCTGTTAATGGTCAGCCCTTTAGTGCAGTTTGATATACCTATAGACTTTCAAGGTAAATGAAATTAGTTTTCCTGGTCTTAATTTTTCGTGAGATTGTTCTGCTCGTGAAAGACTGAGTGCAGCTTCTTTCTTTCTGTCTGGAATTCTGTGACAGAGATGTTTCTTTAAGACCTTTTCATTTATAATTAGTTCATTTTGAGTAATTTGGTTTTCTTAAAACAAATCAAACTTACTTAAATAAGCAATTCTTAGCTCTCCTGTTTTGCTTCGTCTTTCTAGCTTGCCAAGGTGGAGTTTAGTGTTAAGTATATAGCCATTATTAAGTTTTTGTATGTTAGAAAATAATAGAATGGTCAGGGCTTATAATTAGTATTTCATTTCAGTGTTCTCTTAATCCTTTCTTCATTGCTGATAAGAAACAAACTATTCTCTGAGATCCGTAGTCATGGCAGTAGGTTTTTTCCTCCTGCTATTGCTTAATTTCATGCATGTTACCACTAGATGTCCCTCTTTGGCTTTTTTATTAGGATTCTGATCTGGGCTTGTAAAGAATAAAGTAGCTGTGTTCTACAACTCTGGCAGGTTGAGTTGTAGGGGAAAAATATTTTGCTAGCTTTAAAGAACTATTAAGGCTAACTACTATCTCTTTTTACTAAAAAGCCTTTATGGGGAAAGTGACCTTTGTGAAAACTCTATATTTAAACTATGGCTGAAGCATTACACTGTTTTGTTTTGTTTTAGTTTTTCAATTAATATGCTGCCAAATGACTGCAATGTTTAAATTCTTCTATTGAGGTTTCTCCGGAGCTGTGCAATTTAACTTTTATTTGCCTGCTATTGGTTTCCTTAAGTAAATAGATGTTATGATTTGTATTTAGAATTTAGCAGCAAGGTAATCTGAGAAAGGCTGAGACTGTTAAAAAAACATACCATAAGTAAAGGAGCAGAAACAAAACTCAGAAGCTATGTACATAGAGCTGACAGAACCCTGTTACCTGTTCTGCCACAATATCCAAAGGACACACACAATGCAAATAGTTTTATTGAAAGCATCTCAATAATTACAGAATTCAGCTTTGAATTGAAAGGTGCTCTAACAAAATGTTGCTTTTATTTATACAAAACTGGGATGCACTCTAAAGCAATGTCTACACAGCAGATTTACTTGTCACACCAAATGCCAGGGAAGTGGTGGGGGGCATTTTTGAGTGATCAACTTGGCACAGAGGTGGAGTACAGTGTCAGCATAATGAATGGGACCTTGCTTGGCGGATGTAAAATATTTTAAATTGAGTTTTTATTTAATGGATTTGAACTTTTCATGCCCAATTACCTTTTTTTTTTTTTTTTTTTTTTTTTTGCTGAAAGAGAACAATAATAATAAAGTGCAAAGGTTCAATTTCATTCTAGAAATGGGGAAATATGCTTGGAAAGCTGTCAAAAGGCACAGTCAGATCTCAGGAGTATGGAGCAAGTTAGATAATACTCTGCAGCGGATGTCCATCACCTACTTTTGTAGCTTCTTAAATCCTTGTGAATGGTAATGTGACAATTTGGAATGAGTCATACACAAAGATGGATGACAATCGTTAGGTGAGTTTTAGGATTAGACAAAGTATGTCCTTGCAAGGCGGTTTATATGATTTTCTTAATTTGTTCAATTAAGTCTTATGTATGCAAGAGTTATAGAGAAACCTGCAAGATGAGGTTAGTGGGATTTGAGGAAACCACTCCTGCATACACAGAAGTGAATCCTTCCGACAGAAAGCTTAAACCATCCTGTAGCTGGAATGTAAGAAGCATGAAGAAAAGCAGCAAACCCTATTAAATCAGATGGGTCTTTGAAGTAATAGCCTGTTTTCAGTGAACTTCTATTGTAGGAGTTTTTAACTCTAGGCATGTGTGCATCTAGAAAGAGAAGCTTAGCCCAAATGCATTGACCTCTGCTAAATAAAAATATACTTTTATGAGTGAATGTAATGAGTAAGCACACATCTGTATGTTACTTCTAAATTCTCATCACCATGATATCTGGGTAACAACAGATTGACTACAGAACTGATTCAGAGACCAGTGATTCAATGAAAAGATTCCCACTGATTTTTACAGGCTTTTTGCCTCGACAAGTAGTCTCAATCATATTCCCTTCATTTAATGAAGTATATGCACTGTGTCTGTATTAGAGTATTTATGAGTATTTAGAGTATGTATGAGTCTGTACTAGAATATTTACTGCAAGCAATAGATAAAATATTGTATTGTAAAATCTCAGGAAAAAAAAAAAAACAAACCAGAACTGTCAGTTGCCACCTTACTTCACGTTTAACTCTGCTATAACTACCTCTAGAAGTGGCTGGTCCATTGTTTACTTATTCTTGATCCCAGCAAGAGCTGTATTGATGGTTGGCCTTTGACTTGGCGTTACTGATGGCTCATATGGTGCAATCCTCAGCAGGGAACATAAGAGAGCACCACTTTAAAATGGATCCTGCTGGCCATGTGGCGCTGTTTTGTTCTGAACACTGCTAAAAGGGGACACTGTCAACTTGAAATCTAGTCAATTAAAAACAAACAGGCTAATATGAGTTTCATGTCCTCAAGTCCTTTTGCCATTTTCTGGGGGTTTGCAATCAAGAGGAGCCTTTTTTAAGTGTATTTTTCTCATTCATTGTTTGCCATTTAATTTTTTTTTATTATTTTTTTTCCTTCATATGTGTGCATGTATGTTTGTGTGTAAAAGTATAAACCATGCTAAAAGAAAGTACTTGCTACTTCACTGGCATAGAAATAAATGAGTAAATACGAGTAAGTACAAAGAACAATAAGTAAATAATCTACATTTTCTTTGTGTATTTCACAAAGTAAGAATAGAAGTTATTTTTTCTTTAAACTTTCAGTTACTAATATTTTGTGTTTTTTTTTTTTTTCCCTGAAAATTTTCATGCTTGGCAGCATGGAATAGATAAACTGAGTGAGATTTTTTAGCAACCAAAAAAAGTAGTCATTTAAAAAATTGAATAGAATTGTAAGATCTGAATAAACATTTTAAAAACTCTTTCTGAAACAAATTGAGCAACAACAAAAAAATCAATACATAGTATTTCTCTGAATAGAGGAATCAAGATGTTATTCTGCAAAACATTACAATTATTTTTACAACAGACACAATAGATATTCTATACATTCAGCTATCCTTATTTAAACTTATCTGTCATCTAGAGCCACCCCATATGAACAGTTCTGACTTAGTTCTAACTTAGTTCTAACTTCTACGCAGCTGCTTAAAATTGAAGTCTAGAGTAGCTCAGAAAGGTCTGTGTTCAGTCAGACAATGGGTTGGGTGCTGCAGAATGCCATGGAGGCCAGGGAGGGTTCATCGTTGGGGGCACCTAGGATCAAGGACTGCAGCGTGGATTGATGGCATTCAGCACTTTATTGTGAGCACGGTGGTCAGATATGGGATACTTAAATACCTTCAGGATGTTTTCTATCCAGAACTCTAGGTGACACCTAGAGATCTACCCAAGTACCTTTCATAAATGCAACAGAACTGGTGGACAACAGATTTGACATTAACTGAAGATCAGTGACTGACTGACAAAATTGAGATAGCAGTGCTAGTCTCAGTCACATAATAAGAGATCCATCACACAATTGAAATAGTTTCTCAGGTGTTAGTATAACTATTGCTTCTCTTTAAACTGAGGTATAAACTTTCTCCCTCATCTGTTTAGAAGTATTGACATGAGACTAACAAACATATTGGAGAGTGATGTGAGGTTATCATATTTTCCAAAGTCTCTGTGCTGTCAGTGAACTTGGTGTGGGCAACAACGGGTCCATTGCAGCTCTGGCAGAACTAGTTGATGGAGTGTTTAATGATGCAACACTTTTTTTAGTAATGTGTCTCATTCGGACACCACAGCACATCCTGTTTGTATTTCATCTTCTTCCCCTGGTGCTTTATCTATGTCTACTACTTTTGCATTTTGACCCAAGGGACTTTTATTTTAATCATTTGCTCTTACTACCTGAACTTTCTTGTACATACTTAATATTACTTTACTTCTGACTTGAACATATGGAACAGATATTTTTAGATCTCACAGTTAGACTTGATTGCTTAAAAGATATATTTTTCTTCTTTCAAATAGAGCATTTAAACTCTCCTATATTTTCACATGCTACCCAGAAGGATGTTTAGTGTTGACCAGGAATGCATACAAAGTGAAACTGTTTTGATTTTTTTTTTCATTTTTGCCTTTTTTTCTTTTTTTTTTTTTTTCTTTCTTTCCAGTAGAACAATAAATAAGTTCAGTGAACAAAAAAAAGCCCTATTGAATGAGGACCCTTGTTTTACAGCCATTTGATTTTACCTAGCCCAGATATGTAGCTGAGCTATATGGTTCCATTAGAGAAGCACCAAATGCTGACAAGTTGGTTTCATTATCAGGACCTTAATACAGTGAGAATCTGATTGCAAAACAGCTAGGTATCTCAGACAAAGAGTTACAATTGCTTGCTTCAGCTCATATAAACTAAGAGCTATAACTGGAGCACTAAAAGGCTATATTTCATTCATATTGGTTTTTTTTGTTTGTTTGTTTGTTTTTTTTACTAAGTCATGTATTATGACAGAGTTACAGAATTGCAGGTGTTGGAATGGACCTCAAGAGTCCAACCCCCCTGTTGAAGGAGGTTCCTTACCATAGGTTGCACAAGTAGGCTGCTCATCCTTTCCTCAAACTGGAGATGCTCCAAGCCCTTAATCATGTTTGTGGCCTTCCACTGGGCTCTCTCTAGGAGATCCCTGCCTTTTTTGAACTGAGAAGCCTGGAAATGGACACAGTATTCTAAACGTGGCTTCACGAGGGTGAAGTAGAGGTAGAGGATCACCTCCCTCAACTTGCTGACCGCTCTCTTTTTAATGCATCCAAGGATACCAATGGCCTTCTGGGCCACAAGGGCATACTGCTGGTTCATGATGATCCTATTGTCTACCAGAACACCCAGGTCCTTCTCTGCATAGCTTGCCTCCAAAAGGTTGTCCCCTAGTCTTTACTGATAGGCATGGTTATTTCTCCACAGATGAGAGAATCTACACTTGCTCTTGTTAAACCTCATTATGTTTCTCCTGTCCAACTCTCCAGTCTGTCCAAGTCTTATTGAATTGTAGCACGGATTCTGATGTGTCAGCAACTCCTCTCACCTTTGTATCATCAGCAAACTTGCTAAGGGTGGACTTCATCCCTTTATCCAGGTCACTGATAAAGATGTTGAACAAGACTGGACCCAACACCAATCCCTGTTTTCCAATCTCCTGTGTTTTCCAATTCCTGTTTTCCAATTTCCTGTGTTTCCAATCTCCAAACTTCCATTAATAAAGGAAATATAGCTTAATAAAGTACTAATTACTAGAATCACCTGTTTACAACTTGACTGAACTGTAGATCAAGTGCCTGTGCTTCCACACTGTCAAATATGAGGTAAGTGTTCTGCCATAATGTAAGAAGAGAAGAGACATACTGAGAAAAGGCCAAATGACAAAGAAAAAAGTAAATGTGGTACCTTGGAGTTGGAATCAGGAATGTTACTCTACTGTGACGTATGACAACTTGAGCCACCTTATTTTCCTTTGATTTTGTTTCTGTCACTTTTATTCTTGCCACCTTAGGCAAGGAACTGTATTTTATTATCACAGAGATTTGCACAGAACCTAGCAAAACAAGGTCATATTTATGATGGAAGCTGCAATTTTAATTTGTTGCTATAGGTGGTAGTGTAATATTAATTCATAATATTAAAGAAAAAGAAATAATGAATGTGAGCAATCAATAAAAAGAATGGTGGCGAACAAATGCTGATGTTTCATACTGTCTAAGTTCCGGCTGAGGTGATTTTTAAGATTGAAGGAGATGTAGTGACATTCATGTGATGGCTTTTAAACTAGTGCTAGTCTGTTAGATGTTTCATTTGCAGATTTCCACCAAACCTCCTGGAGCCATGGCTAGAACACACCTTATTCCTTTCTCCCAACCTAGTAATTGTCTGTGGTGAATGCCCAAGTTGCTGCAGAAAAAGCTGGTGTGAGGTGACTAAATAATATTGAGGTAAGGCATGAAAGTTAGAAGACACTTTTCAAAATGGAAAATGTTAGTGATATATGTAGCCATGAAAAGTTTGAATAGAGTGCCATGCAGAATACTTCAAGATTTAATCTTCAGCCTCATCTTGAACAGGCTTTCCTTTCACCTAGCTTTCCTAGATCACAGTTTTTTACTCGCAGAGCAGTACTACTTAGTTTAGTTTCATTTTATGGTGCTGATGCTTTGAAGTCAAGTAGTCCAGATAGTCAGATAGTCAGAAGTTAGATAGTCCAGATAGGAACCAAAACATAGCAAGACACAAGCCTCTTCTGAGAGAATTCTGTAAATCTCTCACTTAAAATTATTCATTCTGGTGTATTTTACTTTGGCCAAAAGTGTGACTGTCAGTATCAACCACTCCGGCTTTTCCTTGGTTACTAAATGTGGGAGTGCAATAACATAAATCAGTATTCAAGGCAGCTGGATTTTCTCAAAGCTCCTATTCTGACAGGATAATGCTGACTGATCTTCTATAGTGGCATCCGTAATAACACATTCTCAAAGAACATTTACTGTACAATAAAGGTGATTCGTTGGGACTTTGAGGTCAGCATGGGTCTTCTGGCTTGTCCTACAGTGTCAGTACTGGAGTTCTTATGTATCATATGGCCTTTGAATTCCAGGAGAACAAAAAGACCTGTCTTTCTCTTTATGACTTTAGAAATAATTAGGAAGTCTATGAGATGCATATTATTAGCAAACATGCTCTGTAGAAATACCTAGTTAACTTTTATAGTTCTCCTTTACACCTTGACGGAAATCTGGACTATTTTCTATCAGATAAGCAATGTTGGGGGGTTGGAAAGAATGAATTTTTTAGCATGTCAAGGAAGGCTCCTGAAGTAAAAAGAACATAACATAGAATCATAAAATAATTTGGACTGGAAGGAACCTCTGGAGATCATATAGGGTAACCCCCTGCTCAAAGCAGATACAGGCATGAATTCCTCCAAGGATGAAGATTCCACAGCCTTTCTTGCCAAACAGAAACCTTGTTTCAGAAACAGAAACCACCAGAATTTTTAAAAAATTGTATAACCTTGTCTAAACCTTGTCATGAGGTTGCCCAAACTACAGAGGTGCCACTGTGTGTGTGTGAAAGAGCAGGCAAAAGGTGGACAGGAGAAAAGCCAGTGAAGTTTTTAGGGCCTAAGTTTGAGGTGTGTTGCCATGAGACAGAGAACTACACTCTTTGTAATGCATCCAGAGAGCCATAGCACGGATGTAAGGGAGTATCTCTTGAGGAGGCTGGTAAATGGAAGGTCCAAAGGAACAGAGCTTATTTCTCATGAATTTGTGCTAAACCATTCATAGGGAAAATGAGAATGTAAGTTCACTTCCCACCTGAACCACAGAACCACAGCCTTTTTTTTTTTTCTTTTTTTTTCTTTTTTTTCCCTTAGCCTGGTAATTTTGGGCCTGATTTAGAAACCATGAGTTACTTAGACTTCCATTGCTTAGTTGGAGTTAGCCTTTGACCTTCACAGCGGCTCGGCCCTTTTTGGTTAAACAAAGATTGTTAAACCTCTACCTGCTTTGCTAATATTCATTACAGGATCTTTGAGACAGATAACTCTGTTAAGTGTACAGTAGTTTCCTTGCATGCTACTGTAATTTTAATAATAATAGTAACCATCTTTCTATATGTGATTATGCATTTCAGTATAGACAAAATGTAATAGAGAATGTATTCCATAGTGTAAAATGTTTATTGTATAATCTGAAAGGTCTTTCTTTGTGTGGTGTGTGCAGTTTTTCAGATATAGTTATGTTTACTCAGTGCTGCCTATAAAATATATTTTAACCTTCCCTTTTGAAGTACATTCCACTGCATCACTATAATATCCTTGTGAAACAAACGTTCGGATTTTTTAACAACCAAAACCATCATTTCACAAGGCTTTATACAAATGGGAAATGTAGTTAAGATTTATTTATTATGTAAAATGGCAGGGATTATTATGTTTATTACTTTTAAATTGCACAATGCTTTTACATTAGGATCAATTTTAGAACATAGGATTAGCTACTATAACTACTGGCAGTTTGGGTGCCTTATTACCTTCTATTATATTCTGAAGTAATTTTCATTTATTTAATTTAAACTTCTGTCATTCTGCTTTTTCAAGCCTTAATGTCTCAGTTTCTAAAAATCTAGTTGGTGTTTTCTATCTACACAGTTAAAGAAGTGCTGTTATTAAGTGATTCGATGGCTTGTTTAGTCCCTTGACTATTCCAAGGCTCACTTTGCTTAATTTAACTACTGTACTTGCGGCTCCCTTTCTTCTCCCCCCTCACCCGCCCCTTTTTTGTTCCTAATTGTTTTCGGAGTACTCAACTTCCTGTCAGGAATCAGTCAGCATGCTAGACTTCAAAGAACTCGTTACAGTAGACCAGTTTGGCAATATGCTAATTTAAGCCTATTTTTATATCATTGTACGTTGTTTCTACGCAAACAAAGACCATTTTGGACATTAGCTAGAGAGCAAGGTCTTTGGAGGTTTTTTATTATCTCTGATCTTCTTGGAGAAAAAAAAAAAGAGAAAGTAACTCTTAGCCATTGAAGATGGAAAATACCTTTTGGATTCCATTTAACACAGCATTCTCTTAATTATTTGTTTCATTTTATTTTCTTTGCCCTGGTCCTTCAAGTGAATCCATTTAATGTGAATTGGTTTTAAGTTAGGGTTACCAAGATACAGCTCTTACTTTTAAGAGCTGTTTCCATGGCACATGGAAAACGTGGGGCTTACAGGTCTCAGCTATACAAATCATTGTGGGTGCTCAGAATGAAAATTTGTGAAAAGTAAGGAACACTTAATTAAACAGTTTGGACCTCTGAATTTCTAAGAACAGCGAAACAGGTTCAATCTGTAAAGTTTTTAAGTATTCTGGGCAAAAACATTGCATATATAATTGCATGCACATTTACTGATACTGTTCAATTAAGCAATCAGGCACCTGACAGGTGACTCTAGGAAATGCATATGAAAATGAAGTACGAGTTTATTCACATATGCAATTTCATGACTGAATTGCTTAGAAGGATCACTGATTCATGTTCCTTCATGGATGAAGTTACAGAGTGGTTTGGGCATAATCCAAGTATGATTTTATGTGTTCTACTACATCCCACATCATCTCAGTCAAGTCAATGAGGTCATAGTTCCAAGTTCATCCATAGTGGCTGCGAGCACCACTGAATCATCTTACTTTAAAGATTTGGTCTGGATCCATCACAAAGCTGTAATTAGTGTTACTTCTGTTAAAATAACACACAATTTGTTGCCAGCTTTGTGCTTCATGCTGGTTGTAGAGTAGAAGATAGATGATCTGGCAAGAAGTATAACAGGATGACTTTTTTAACAAATTTGAACTGGCAGAACAAGTTTGTTTTAGTTTGGTGGTTTGGGTCTGGAGAGCGTAGCATTTTTGTAATGTTATTAGAGGGTAGTGTCTTGCAGAACCATGACCCTGGATTTATCATCTGCTAATAGTTGAGAATCTTTGCACTGTGATTATTTGATGACAGAGAAAGAAATCCTTGCCAGATTCTATAAATCTTCAGTAGAGTCAGAGTCTCATTCAGTGCTGCCACTAGCCTTGTGTAATCGATGTCTTTGCAGTTTTTGATTATGGTAATTTCATTAGTGATACTGTTCCAAAACGGCACAGATTGATTTTTTGCAAGGGGAGTCTTGTATACAAGAAAACGACAGGAATTCTTTTATTTTCATAACCATTTTTCATAATCAAACCGTGGAATGTATTTTCAAAATGCGCTCTCCATTTAAGAAGGCACTTCTGTGCTGGAGGACTTCAGGCATGAAAGGAGAGGCTACCGTGTCAGCAGAGGCTGATGGCAGAGGCAACGTGCTTGTGGAGTGCACACACAGGTCATAAAATGAAGAGGAATCAGGAATCTCTTGCATGTAACATATAATTTTTCTTTTAGAAGACGGTGAGCATGAACTTAGCATAGAGTGCTGAAACAAGGACCCTTATGTGAAGGCTGTGCTTCAGGCGGGGGGGGCTACAAACTGAATTCTGCAGAAGGAGCACTGTGCAAATGCTGGAAAGGCCAATGTGAGGACTAGACATGAAGATTTTCCAGCTACTAAATGAATTCTTATCTTGGTCTTGTGGTCCAAAATCAGACTGGATTATCTTAGGGGTTTCCACAAACTGAAGTCTGGCCTTCTGGAAAATCACTCAGACTGATGTATTGCTTATTGTGATTCGTAATGCTACCTTTTTGGATGAGTGTGATCCAAAGATGGTCTTTTGGTTCACAGACTCAGCTGAGAAAAGGAAAAATATGTTGGGCAAATGGAATTTTATTTGGGTTTTCCTATTACAAGGGTAAAATGCAGGAGATGCATAAACCTGTACTTTCTTTTTAAATGGGATTTAACTCCTTCAGTTCTTATAGGAAATAATTTGTATTTGTGGTTTTTAAAGTGAAAGCATGATCTTTAAATATCAGATTGAAAAACCTTAAAACATTTTTAATAGCTTTTCCAGGCTATCTTTCAATTATTTTTTATAGCCAAAACAGCTATCTTTGTTCCCCTTGTAAACAGTTTCAGACTCTAAAATCAGTCTCTAAAATGACATTTCTTGGTAGTTACACTAGTTGATGTTTATATACATTACTCCAGCAGAGTATTTCTTTAAAAAATACTCTCAGACATTTAACAAAATTTAGAAGGTGGAGTGATGCCTGCATATTCAAAAGATCAAACTATAATAATGTCTTTGGAAATGGAAGATAGCAGACTCTCCAGTAGCCCTCATTAGTGGAATTATACAGTTATAGCTAAGAAAATTATTATCTGAATACTACAGATGGTTCAATGGCTTCTTAGTGCAAGGACAGAGGAAAAAAATCGTAAGCAAAACATGCTGGGAATGACTAAATGAATTTCTTTTTTCCTGATTTCTAGTAGAAACGGCAGAAACGGCTCCAAGTCAAAATGTCAGATTCAGATAGCTGCAGACCTTGAGGCTAATGAGATCTGGATCTGCATTTTGTAGCTTGGATCCATAGTTTAAAGTGAATTTAAGATCTAAATTTATATGTGTGATGCAGTTTAATATCATTTGAGTTTTTGGTTCTGATTCCAAAAAGCTCTTAAACTGATCTGAGGAGATTCTGAAGAAGGCAGTAGAATGTATGTCTCACATTTTGCCTGGGTCTAAAATGAGAAAGATGTTGTATTCTTTATGAACATAAATGTATAAAAGAAGTGTCTGTGTTGTAGAAGCATAGGGTAGTAAAACAACTTCTTTCATAGTAAAAGTTTAGGTTTTGTCCAGTAGATGTTTGTTGTTATTTATTGAATTTTGCCGTATTGATTTCTGTAACTCTGACCGTTTATCTTTCTACAGCAACACACATTTCAGTAAAAACTCTTTTGGGGGCAAAAGGCCAGAATGAAGTCTTTGCATGGCTTATCTCTAAAGTTGGAAGTGAGAGACTCAGAAGTTGCACCTACAAAAATCAGTGGGGAACTGTTTGATGTCTCTCTTAATGTGCTGGGTTTAGATTACTTTGTGAGTACAAAAAGGGTGAAAGGTTTGAGGTTACTTTCAACTAACTCTTAGGATCATGATTTGTCCATGGGGTAGTTTTTAATGGAGCAGATGCAAGGCGATGAGCTATCAGATGCAGTGTCTTGAGGCTGAAATTCAGTATCTGTCCACAATAAATGTGTATGATCCAAAGTTTCGCTATCTTACTTTCAAAATCTTCTTTTTTTTTCACCAAAATAGATAAATAAATAAATAAATAAATAAATAAATAGGGCTACAGCACAGGATATATTTTTCCTTCAGCTCTTGAGCTCTGTCAATATATTTTCTATAACACAAACTACAGGTTCTCCCCTTTTAATTTTCTGCTAATTATGCAGATGGCCCCAAGATGTCTTAATGTGGAACACTAAGTACCATAAAGTGCAAGATAATGTCACAGGAGTATACTTGATGATGCAAGGGATTTAGCAGGTACCACTCAGTCTTGGGGTCTTGAAGTACATTTAGGAGCATTCTTATTCTGTAACAGTCACTTAGTAGTTCTTTTGTTCACTATATCCTGAATTATCCATAAATTTCTGCTGAAATGCAGAGATGTATAAAAAGGAGAATTTTAGGACTAAATCCTTTAATCCAGTCCTTGCATTTTTGCATCTGAGCCCACTAGTTACATACTGGAGCAAGTTGTTTTTCCACAGCAAAAGTAAAGTAATACGATAATGTTGAAAGTACAGAGGGAATTTTAAGACAAATAATACTTCTGTGAGTTTTGCATAGGTCAAAGGCACGCAAATCCAGTTATTGTGGGTCACCTCATTCATGCTAACAGTAATAGCATGATTTAGAGGTCAAGCTTTAGAATGGGGACAAAATTATGTCCCTTAGTTCATCTCCTGCTTTTGCTCTTGGCCTTCCATCTGTGTAGGATAATAAAATATTAGACTTGCATTATTCTGACATGCTAACTTAAACCACAGAATCTACCAGTCCTACTACATACTTATTTTTGCAACAGCATCAATCCCACAACTCCCATCTTTCACTGTTTGATGTTCCCTAAACACCATTAAGTGATGTTCTTACAGCACTGAGATGATGCTATCCCATTAACGTGGTTGATTAATATATGACTCAGGTGCATTCAATGATATAAGGCTTTAAACTCATAGGTCCTTATTAAGGGGTTCTGTTAAGCTGATGTTACTGTATTGTTCCTGACAAGTGGAAAAGAACACTAAAGTGTGCAAACAAAAAAAAAAAAAAATTGATTCTTTTAGACTAAATGTTGATAGGAAGCCTAAAGCTCTCATCAAGATTTCCTTTACAACCTGAAATAACTATTAAATCAATCTACCTCAGATATGTAGCTATGTAGCTTGGATCAGAACCTAGCCTTGAATATTCTGCTTGTTCCTCCACTCTATTCACAAGGGGAGTTGACAATTTCAGCTTTTTTTTTTAATTATTATTTCTACTTTTATTTCCAGATAGAAATGTTACATTTTCACCATATGAATGAATGGATTAAGGATTTACCAGGCCAATTGTGCAGCTTGCTTTCAAGAAATTCACAAACCTTTAAAATGTCATATTGCTTTTATACTTTACAGTGTTTTATAAAGATCTACCTAGGGGAAGGATGCATATTATTTATTACTCTCCTATGTATCTTGACTTCAAATATTTAAATCTGCTAATTACTGAGAAAAAAAAGACAGCTGTGATTTCTGAAGTACTAAAAAAATCAAAGAAAATTTACAGGTTAGGAATTTGTTAGTATGGTGACAATGAAGCCTAGATAATTGTAGATTAAAATTATGAGCTAATTATATAGGCTGAAATTCTGCCTCTTAGATACATTTTGGACAAACTGTATATATGTGTAAGAATCTTCTGCTGCCTACTCATATCTTTCTTGTTTGTTGCTGCGCTCTTCCTGTACTTGGCACTGGTGAGGCTTCACCTTGAGAACTGTGTTCAGTTTTGGGCACTTCAGTACAGGAAGGACATCGAGGTGCTGGAGCAGGTCCAAACAAGAACAACAAAGCTTCTGAAGGGCTTGGAGAATATGCCTTACGAGTGAAGACTGAAGGAACTGGGGCTGTTTAGTCTGGGGAAGAGAAGGCTGAGGGAGACCTTATTGTTCTCTTTCAATATCTGAAAGGTGCTTACAGCAAGAGTGGGCTTGGTCTCTTTTCAGTGGTGACAGGTGACGGGACGAGGGGAAATGGCCTTATGTTGCACCAGGGTAAGTTTAGTTTGGATATCAGAAAAACTTCTTTACAGAAAGGGTTGTGAAGCACTGAAATAGGCTCCCCAGGTGTGTGATTGAGTCACCATCCTGGATGTGTTTAAAAACCATTCGGATGTGGTGCTCAGGGACATGATTTAGTGGAGGGTTACTAGAGTTAGGGTAATATGGTCAGGTTGTGGTTGGACTTGATGATCTTGAAGGTCTTTTCCAATCTGAGCAATTCTATGATTCTATGATTCCTGACTGTAAGAGAAGTGCAAGAGACTTTCCACGTTTTCAGAAATACAGAGAGTATTTCACAAGTGTTGGAACACATAGGGCAGTACTGGCTCAGGTCTATTCGACAGAAGGATAAACCAAACACTCACTGAAGAGCAGCTAGAAAGGATCTTCCTAGTCTGAAGGAAAATTCTGGACCACCAAATGGACTTCATTCCCCACGTTGTCATTGTCATTAGCCTGTTGGGTTGGGTTTTTTTGCCTTTTCTTTCCACTCCTAATTGTAACGCTTTCAGTATCTTTAAATTTCCAAAATTCTCATGTAGTGGCTGCCATATTCAACAGACAATTTGAATATGGATTGTTTCCTAATTGAAGCTGAGCTAGGACACTAATTAATCCCTGTTCTACAGTTCTGTAATGAGTTGGCTAGCTTACAAGTACCACTGACCTCTAATGGATGGAATCAGAACTGTTCAGTCATTTGTCATGTCTCATAGTACAACTCATGGTGTATCAGCTTTAAGTTAAATAGTAAGGACTTGTGCTTTTGGGTCAGGAAAATCTAATTTCAAGCTCAGGTGCTGCCAGGAATTTCTGATCTGTTGTGGTCTCCAGCTCACAAGTAGGGTGTCATTAGCCAGCTCAAACTAGTGAGCAGTCACTCACAGGAATGAGTTAATGGTCTCGTTACTTTGTTCACCACTGTAAGAAAGTTTGCAGTCTGTCCACGGTAACAAATGTGAAGCTGTAGGTGGTGAGAAATATAAACAGAACATTTCTGAGCTATTATAAAACTCCAGATTTTTGGTGAAAAGAGCTCTTTATTATGTCTGTGCTCGTTGTGGGTTAGCTAGCAGTGATTCATGGAATATTATTGTACATCTGATTTTAGAAGTTACCCATTACATCATGTTAATATATTTCAGTACGTAATCAATCCACTTTTTGGTGTGCTGCTTTAATTCAGGCTTCATTCCTTGCCTAGTATTTATTTGGAGAGGGGTGTTGTCCATCTTTCTCTAAGACTGTACTACCCTTTTTGCTGTACCCATTTTAGGATAAAATACTTAATAAGATTTGCATTTAAAAAATGAACTAAAAGAACTGGACCCCCTCCAGCGAGAAACAAGTAATTATATCATTTGTATTGCAAAACAGGAGCAGCTATAAAACATTAGTATACTTTTAAAGAAGATTGATATTCGTTAGAAGCATTACATTACATATAAAATGACAGGAAGGGAGAGGGGAAAAGCTCTCTGCAGGGCAAGTAACCCATAGAAATACAGGCAGAGGCATGGCTTTTATTCTGGATTCCATTTAATCAAGAACTCAGAATTTACTGCTTCTAGATTTTCCCTTTCTTGATATCCCGATTATGAAAGCTAGTGAGGGACATTATTAGCTTGTAATGAGAATTTTTTTTTTGGTTGATTTGTCCCAGAAACCATCCAAGTGCTGCATAACACATACAGAAGTCTTTTGTCTGGTTAGTTTGTCACAGATACCTTCCTCCTACTCTGCCAAAATGTAGTCATTGAAATTTTTATCCTTATAACTGTGCAAAAGCTGACATTACAAAGGTATACTTTGAACTGTTGGTTAATATGGCAAAAGAGATGGCTTAGACCATCTTGGCCTTAAAATCTCTTGTTCTAAATAAAAATACAGAAATTGTTATTCCTCTCTGGTTGGGTGACTAAACCAGTTTAAACAGTCTTCAGGCAAAGCACTGTTTGTGCTAAAATTCGTGTAACGTTTTGTGAATCTGAAATAGGAATGCTCATCGGTTTTCCAAACGCTTGTGAATAATATGCAATCTTGTGAACTAGAATCTTGTATGTTTGGCATTTTATTAATGAAAATATTCCCAAATCGGTGTCTGTTAGCTTGCTTAAATATTCAGTAAATTATATCCTTTCAGACCATTTGCCAAAGCTGTTAGGTGAGTATTAATAAATTAATATGTTAATTAAATCAGTATCTGTGTATGGCATTTATTGCTGTTTGTTTTGCATCTCTTTTAAATAAGGCTTTTGAGCTTTTATTTTCATGTGTAACAAACTTTGCATTAGAGTTGGTCAATCTGTTCTCATATTGGCAGAAGGGGATTTTCATTGATTGTTTTCCCTGTATTTGCTTTTTTTTCCTCCTCTAAGCCCTAGTGCTGTAATGCAGAAGATTTATTGTCAATGATTTATTAAAATGTAATTCTAAGGTGACTCCTTATCGTGAAAGTAATCTGCAGGCTATCTTTGTTTAAACTTGCAACCTGCTTTGTCAAAGAAAACAGCCTATGAAATTTTCATTATAATAGACAGGTTTTTATAATGAACTGGGAAAAAGCTATTATGACCAAAAAACAAATTGTTAGGAAACTTATGCAGGGAAACAATATGCTCATTAATTGTAATTTTTTGGGGAGGGTGAACAATTCTGGGTAATGGTTACATTTCTCAGTCTTATAAATTAGTTTGAATTGCCCAATATAACTTAATTTTTTCCCTAGGAGAGCTTCTGCTTGCCCGAGCAATATTATAACTGCTAATTCAATTACAGTGAAATTGTTTAATACAAAATATAATTGCTTATTCATACAGAATACCCATTAAAGAAGTGCAAAAGCCTATACCCTAGGGTTACTGCATATTAGTACTTTGGGAATTCAGATGGGAATGCTGGGTAGGGAAGGTGCTGACTGATCTTTAATTGTTCATCACCTGCCTCCCAAATAATATGAATGGACCCAAACTAAATGACCACTCATTACAAGTTTCAATTTAGGAGCTTGGCTGGGGTCAGCAGATTGCTTATGCTGATCGCAATGATTTGAAGTTGTGATTACCATAAGCAATTTAAATTTTATTGATCTTCCCTTCTGAAAGTTGTAATTGAGCATAGATGTTGGACCCGTAGCTCTCCAAACTAAATTGTACTCTGAAGCCCTTGCTGGATTAGTGCAGGAATCAATAAGCAGTCAGTCACATTAACAATGAAACAGCTCCATTAACATACAGTGCTACTGGTGAAACTTTATTTAGGAGGGGTGTTAGTTCACTTCATTGTTTTATCAATGAATTTCCGTTGTACAGGGAAAAGTATAGCTTGTGTACTCCTAATGAGCTTGCATAATGATAATCTTATATGCTTTCACCATGAGTCTTTCTATGGGAGAGAAAGAGTATTTTTTTCTGTGACAGATTTGCTTTATTATGAGCAGAGGAACTGTGTAACTGGAATTACAATTTGTTAACTGTGAAGCACTGAAATAACTTGTGTGCCAAAGAATTTTCTGATATTACATATGTTTATCTTAGTGGATTTCAGACAAAAGGCCACGTCTCAATGAAGAACAAAGACACGGTGCTTTTGTCATTTATATATATTTGGAACTTCCAAGCTAATTTGGGCAAAGGTTTGGGAAGTTGATCACTAAAGTTTTCTGTAGCTCTGTGGCATTGCTGAGATGCCACAGAGAAAGGCATGTTGTTCTTACATAAAATAGACATAGAAATAACAAAGAAGGTTGTAAATTGAATTTCAGTTCCATCTGGGTTATGAGATTTTTTAATTTTTTTATTTTTTTCTATTGAAGAGGTGACTCTAAATTTTGGAATAGGAGTTTTGGAAAGACCAACAATGTTATAACTATGGTATGGCTTGATATACAGAAGAATCTTTGAATAAAACTCTACTGCATCCCTTCATGATTTATCTCTGCTTCTCCTGCATCTGCTACCTGAATTTTTTTTCATGACTTTAACTCATTGCAATCTTCTTTGCTACCTAGAAATCATGGCCATGCACACTGTGGTCACTTCCCTCACCAGGTTTTAAGTGAGCAATGAACCAGTATTGGTTGACTTGATTGGTATTGTGCTAATTGAGTGGTTTTAATTGAGTAATCTTAGAATTGGGAAAGTATCATCATACTCACCAAAATGGTAGTTCTAGAGCCATAATGATCAGCACTTTATGTTCATAAATTATGTAAATTTATATCTCTGTACTATCTAAGGAGCTGTTGATTCCATAATATCCCAGACACTTCTACTGGTAGCAAAACTGCAATGAAATGAAAGACACTAGTATGCTGGATCTAGCTTAGGGACTGATGAAAACCATAGCCATTAGAAGCTGTAGTTATTTTCAGGATCAAAAGACATCTCTTCTATTGAAAGGATTCACATTTTTGAAAAAAACTGATAATGCTACATAACAGCATAGAGAGCAACAGCTCTGGATTAACACCCTTATATCCCCCTGACTTGAATACTTCTCACAGAAAACTGCAATTTCAGCACCTTGATGCTAAAATAAAATTATAGTCTTGTTGATGTGAGTATTCCACAATCAAAATGCCTAACATCTATCTATGCAGAGCTATCACGACTGTGTGTGCAGTAAAGCATATTCCTTAAAATTTACCAGTGCTTTGGCTTTCATAGTCTAGGACATGCTTCATATCAGTGAGGTCACCCTAAAGGGTGTAGGCATCCTACAGTGAAGAGTATTCACAGCTCTTTTCTAGAAATATAATCCTGAATTTTGATATGAGCTGTGCAGATTCTTTTAGTACAGAGCAGTTGAACCAATTCTTTGGAGTTATAACAACACAAACCAATACTTTTTCTTGAGCTAAGGATGTGAAAATATCGGTTTTTTTATGCCTTTTCAGGAATTCATTATTTTGTCTAGGTTTCTTCCATTATTTGCCATCTTCTCACTGAGATGGTTAACTATTTTTTCCTAGATTCAGATAAATGTGTGTATTTTCTGATCTAGCTCTTGGAATTTCCCTCTCATTCAACAGTGCAGTTAATATGGTTCGTGTGAGGTTCCTCTTCAGGCCTACGTCTAGTTTATAGAAATCCATGCGGAGGATGAATAATATAAGAACACATAAATTGTCATTCTTTCATCTAGGGCAGTGCTGTTATTCCAGGAATCCATGTGAAACAAAAATATATGCTACTTACATATAATTTCTACCAGCTTCTGACATAGTGGAGACACAGACCAATGAAAGACATGACTTTGATTCATAAGAAGCTTAATAACATGTTTATAAAGGTACCCTAAAATAGACAGAGTTGATTTTTATATGTGAAATATCAGCAAGAGTAATATTCAGTGAAAATTGACTAGTTTAAATTACCATTCTTTAGATAAGACATTGTATTTACTAGAAGAACAGTTACGTATTTATAAACTGTAAGATCACTCATGAAATTGAGAATAAGATGCATACTCAGTTTTCAAAAGGGATTTTTTGATATAGTGTTGCTCTGTTAATGTATTTCTTGCAGGAAATCTGAGAAAAACATCGATTGATCTATATCCTATATAAAATGTCACGCATCAAAAAAATTTCACATGTACTGCCTAAGTGTTATATTGAAGGGATGAAGAGTTCTCTGTCGTGATAGCCTGATTATGAGATATTATATATCAAATTACATTGAGAAAGGGAAATTCTCTTGCAGTGCCTGAGATTCTAATCTCTCTCTCTTCTATGTTAAAGAGCTTTGGGTTTTCAGGTCATTTCTGATAGGATCTCTGACGAAAAAAAAATTAAATTCCTTTAATTGAGAGCCCTTTACACTAAAAAACAACTAATTTTTTTTGATCCATTTAAACTTTACTTGTTTTAAGCACCATCATAAACATCTGCCACCTGGCATAGAAATGGCTTCATATGGCAGGTGTGGAGATGAGATATTTAAAAGTTAACTTTGATACTTTCCCTTTCCCCTGCTGTATTTTCCAGTGGAGTAATTTGAACCTCATGCCATTTAAATCACCATTTATTTTCATAATGAAAGAATACAGTTTAAAATACATAAGGTAATTGCTGTCATTCTAGGGTAATAATACAGCAGTAGGCATAACGGAACAAAACCATCTTCAGTCTAGCTTGGCCTCCTGCCACAATATTGATCAACACTTAGATCATTCAGAAAATAATATAAAGCCTTCCATTTCTTTTACTAACCTGGCCAAAAGAAGTTTTCTTTTTCTTTCACTAGATAGTGGTTGAAACCCCAGATCAGCGTGCTGATAGTATTCAATTTTTAACATATCTACAAAATGATTATGAGTTTCATTTTTTTCTCTGAAAAGACAGTATGCACATGGAACCTCCTTCCCAAGAGCTCTTCCGTATCTTTCCTCCATTACATAATTTTTGTGTATTGTTTTAGTGCCATTGGATTTCAAAAGCAATCTGTAGACAAAGATGAAGCCTTCCCATTGAAATTGCATCAGTGTTAAATGCAAACATAACAGTTTGAGGGAAGAATGTGCATGGTAGAGCACTGGAGCAAGCTGCCCAGAAAGGTTGCAGTCTTCTTCTATGGAGATATTCAAGATTCACTAGGACACCTTCTTATGCAACCTACTGTAAGGAACCTGCTTTAGCATCAGGAGTGAACTAGATCTCCAGAGATCCCTTCCAATCCTTGCAAGTCTCTGATTCTGTGATTCTTCTTCTTGTCTTTTCCCTGCCCTTTACATCATTGCATACTTTTTGCATGGCTAGTTAGGATCAAAGAAAGAAAGGTACTTTCTATTGTCTTCCTTATGAGACTTTTGACCTCTGTGATATAATCATCTCTTATTGCAAAATTTGAAACATCTTGAGTAAAGGAGCTCATCTGAACAGTTCAACCTACAAAATTCCTGCTGCATCAGGTCCATGTGAACTAAATGGAAATCTAAGACTATACAAATACTTAAGAAAATTTGCAAAAAGCTCTGAATGCACTATTAGCAATTTTAAAATCATCAAAAATTGCTTTATGTGCTTCTGTCACTATTTTCCAACACCTGAGTATGACTGCAAAGCAGTATTTTATATTTATCACATTCATCTTGGTTGCTTTTTTCATTCCAAGTGTTCCTGAAACGTCTTCTGAGTACTGAGAGGAGAAGAGAAAAGAGGGTGACTCAGCTATGGTTATCCTGTGAATTTTGGGTACCTTCATAATCTTTCCCCAACTAATCTAGAGATCAAGATTTGTCTGAGTTACTGGGAAAATGGTTATGAGAAAGAAATATGTCTAAGGAAACGAGAAATGATGTTTAAATGGAGATTTCATCTACCCTGATTTGCTCTTTATTATTCTTTTTCTCCGACTTTTTAACTGATGTAAACAAAACTGAACATAAACCATTGCCTTATATCATTATTAAAGTTTCTTGATTGCTCTTTCTTCTAACTTTATTTTTAACTGCGGAGGGAACTGAGGAGATGTACTCATTATGGCATTCAAATCAATTCCCCAGTATCTTCCTCAGCGAATTCAGCAATACCAGTTGTCCAAGGACCTCTTTCAAGGACCATCAGTGTGTGAACATAGATTTGTTGTGGCCAGCTTGCCAACCTTCATCTTCTCTTTAATGTCCATTCAGAGCCAGAGCTGAAATTTCCTACAGCTAAAAATAATTTAAAATGGAACCATTGTCAAATTAAACTAAGTTCATCATCATTTTCTTTCTTTTGAGTTGAACCAAGCAAAAGCCAAGTTTCAAGCTGATTTTGGAGAAAAGCAAGGCATAGCCTCTTTTTTATAGGCTTTCGTAAATTTGGATTTAGTTCTCTGCTCTACCTCTACTTTTACTACTAAAACTAAACAGTTCAGACTACATTTTTAACTGCCCAGATTCAACCACTGCAATGGTAGTTAAGCTATGGTGGTGAACTGGAAAATTTTAGTAAGCACTTATATGCACCCTTCTGGCACACATTTTTAGATGTATTTTAGTTTTTTCTTTCTACTGATCTCATTTAGCCTCAGTGCTTTACTTGTGATTTGTTACAAAGATGTTGGCTGAAGTCAGATGAGGATATATATAAATATATTAATAGACAGACAAAAAAATATGGATCTAAATAATGCAGAACACTGTGATTGTAGATATGGAGTGTTCAAATTCAGATACACTGAATTTTGCTTAGCAGATTTACTTTCAATATAAATTTTAGTATAACCTGCAGTCCTTGTCTCATTTCCTTGACAAAACCATCATCATGATAATTTTTGAGCTATATTTGATGTCTCAGAAAATACCAGATTTAAAAAATCAGAGATCAGTGGTTTTTTACTAGACAATTTAAGAAATACTTATTTTTAAAATGCAAGACAATTTTTTTTTTGGTACAGTGGTTTACATTTTGTTAAGATAAATGCTTCTTGGAGCAGAAATAATTTTGTTTGTTTTATTACCAGGTAAGAAGTTTAAAATATTTTTTTCTGACCTTATATCTTCTTTTTTGCTACTGAGTAGCACCCTTTTTATACATGGAGATACTGAGAACATAACTGCTGAAATAAAGTGTTTTATGTGGCAAAATAATCTTGTGCAAGTAAAAAACTGTGAATAACCTTATATACAGGCATCTGGTCATTTACTAGATAGATTATTAATATTAATTTATGAGATATTAGATCATTAATAGATATATCAAATTTTGAATTTGAAAATCATTATTTATTCAAAAAAACAAAAACAAAAACAAACCAAAGCCAAATTCTTTTAGCTGAAATAAATTTTTGTAGGCGCCCTGAAATCACAGTAACTTGTCTGTATCTCTCAAGATCCAGATTTTGGTGCTTTCTGTCCAATAGGAGGCTGGAGCACCCAGCAAAAGCACTGGGATGATTGCCCACCTTGGCTTTTCTCCAGTGCTTTTCCTTCTAGGTCACTTAGCTGCTACTTGGGCTCTCCCATATCCATACCTTAAGCTTAGCCTCCAAGTCTACAAAACAACCGGAGCTACAGGTGAAATTATCAGCTTTAGAAGGACTGGTTTTGTCATTTCCTCTTATCTTTTATCTACTGTAACGTACCACAAGGAAGTCCTTGGGGCTGGAAGACATATGAGGAGAAGGGAAAATAAACGAGCCAAACAAACTTTGGAGAAGCGGTTGATTGAGAGGATATGACAGTGTCTCAAAGAAAGAGGAAGAGGATGATGAAGTAAAATGAATATACAGTTTTTTTCCACAGTGCCGATCATATCTTAATAGAGATATTAGTTATGATTTTCCACTGACTTAAGTGAGTATAACACAGTGTACACACTTTGATGGATCTCGCATGGAGATTTTGGCCCTTTGATTATGTGGAACCTAATTCTGTGGGCCCGGGGAATGAGCCTAATACCCTATTTGCAGTCCCTTTGTATAACTGCAGAAGAAGAAACATTATGACTCTGGTCCTGAACTGCCATTAAAAATCTCCTTTCTTATAAAAGTGAACTTTAACCAAATTATCTCCAAAGCACTTTTTTGGAAGTGGTTATCTTAATGCCATAGTGACCGTATAGTGACTGCAGAGCTACTGTTTTGTGGACTCTATTAAGTCTTCTAACCACAGTGTTGCCCTTCTTAACCAATTTTTTTCTCAGTGTATTTTGACTACTTTAGCCCTTTACATCTCACAGAATTTAAAAACCACAGCCCAGAAATAGATATTGTAGCTTCCTTTTGCTGAATACTTGTACTTTTTTTCTTACATATAAAACATAATCTTTCACAGTATCATTTTAGATAGTAGGATACACAGTTTGTGTTAAAGTTAGTTGTGGTAAGTCAGAAATATGAAATATAACTTAGTTAGCTAATTAGATAGCTGTAAATGAAGGGTAGTTCATGATTATGGTACTCCCACAATCTGCCAGCCCAGAGCACAAGAAAAACTTAGATTTGAAATACTGGGAAAGCTTGAGATCTCTGCACTCCATTCGAAGTTTCTAAATTAAAATTAAGTTTTTCTTGAGGACTAAGGAGATTGAAATAGAATCTTCCCTAGGTGATAAAGTACTGTTTTTCTTATGTTAGGGGAGTTAGTGAGAAATTAATATTCTTACCTTTCCCAACCTACCCTCTCAAATACACATTTATACATTTATATGAAGAGTTGCCTTTGCTCAGCTTTGCTCAATCTTCTGTGAACTCAAGTAGCTCTGTTATTCCCATGTCTTCTAATGTAAAACAAATGTGGTTCTTGCATCCAGCTGCACTCTTGGGGCGTGTACGACCTATGGCAGGCCTAGCTGAAGTAGCTTCTCATGAAAACAGGTGGTGTCAATTGTTCAGTTGTTCCTGTAAGACAAAAGATTAAAAGAAAATGTCTGTCTTAGTTAACTTATATTCCAAAACTCTGACCCAGTCAGAGCATAGGCAATCTCCGTAACAGAAATGTCAGAATGACTGTGACCCAAAATTATGGTATACATCAGTGGCAGGGTTCTCAAAGAGATAACTTTTGAAATGGAGCACTGTGTAAGACCAGATGGCGGCCTGATTTTCTATTGTTCCTTTTGGCTCTCTGGTGATATGTAGCTTTCTATATTGCTTTCTATATTCTCACAGCTCTGCCAAGTATTTACATTCAGGTAGCTCGGATGAAGAAAATGAAAAGGCCAAACATAAAGAAGCTGCAGAAAAAATGTTTGTCTCTGAAGTGTGTGTGAGTGTGTGTGTGCATGTGTGAATCCCTGTGTGATATTAGAGGTGTACTAAGTAGGTATTAATCTTGTTTTCTCTCTCTCTTTTTTTTTTTCTTTTCCATTTTACATGAAAGCTGCCACAATTGGGATAAGAGTGAAATGAACATAAGTATGATAAATGATAAAGTGCTCCTGGGAGTAAATATACCACTCAGAAAGAGCATTGCTAATCAAGCATTGCAGCCAGCTAATGCACTCTGAGAACAAGCACCTCAAAAAGATTCTAAATTTGAAACATTGAAGACTGGCATTTAGCTTGAGTAGTTTCTGGTTTAAGATGAAACTACTTCACCAAAGGATCACAGTAGCATAACAAAATCTTGAAATGGGCAGAGGCAAATGATGTCTTGTATTAAATGACCAATGAGGTAGAGGGGAAAAAAGAGAGCTAAAAGCTTGATTTTCTATCTGATTTGTACAAACTGATTGTTTGAGCAGTGAATAGAATTAGGGAAGGATGAGAATAAAGTCTGGCCCTTTTAACTCTGCAATAGATGTATGACTGCTGGTGTCCACTGGGGTGACTGAAGTGCTGCATTGTTACAGCATTCTCTTTGAGAGGTGTTTGTGAATGCCTTCACAGATTTTGGTAGCCAAAATGCCAAAAGGACAGGCATGGCACGTTGAATGCATTGCTTTTAGATAAAGCAGCATATGTTCCACTTGTGAATTTCATCTACCACCCACTCTTCAGAAGTGTAACACTGCCCACACATCTTGCCTGAATGACTTGAAAAATATATTTTTATTTGCAAATGATGCTCAAAGTCAGAATGATCAAAGCTGTGATGGGTCAAGAAAATCACCCAGAAGAGCTTCTCTTTTAGAGAAGCAGGATGAAAGTACTCCTGGCATGAGTGAATTGGATTAACTTTAGAATGTGTTTGAGGTAAGTATTAGCGAAGTATTTAAAATTACCTACCTAAAAAACTTAGAAAGTACACCATGCCTTTGTCTGTGTTTACAAAATTTCACATAGTTGCAAATATGAGTTTGCTTAAGTTCAGAAAATGCTTTCATTTTGTCCTATGTTTATTCATCTTCACTTACACTAGTGAATTAGTTGTTCAATAACTGCAGGAACATGGGTGACCTTCCTTGTGTCTTATCTAGTCCTACCATATGATATGGAATTGCCTGCAGTAATCAAGATGTGGAGGCACTGGGTCAAGATTATGATGTTTTCTATTTTAATCTGTATTCCTTTCTCAGTCATTCCTGATGTTCAAGTTTGCATTCTGACCAGCACTGATTACTGAGCTGACATTGCTGAACAAACATAGTAGCTTCAAGATCTCCTTCTGTATTAGTAATTGTCATTGCCATGTATATAATGATCACTATTTTTACAATATGCATTATTTTGCATTTATTAACTTTTAATTTCATCAAACATTTCATTGCACAGTCATTTAGTATGGTGAGATCTTCCTACAGTCAGTTTTAATTTTGACAGCTAGATGTTCCAAAGGATGATTCAGGCCTCAGGAAATCATTACACTGCCTTTAAAATTATTAATTTGGATGGTTTTTACTATCTTCTCCTTAATGCAAACTTTTATGCTTTTCTCTGAAGCAACCAGATCTAAAATCACCATTGCTTTTTAAATAAAATTTTACATCCTCTAATAATCCTTTGATTTGGAGATTTGGAGTTTTAAGAAACATATCAAGTATTGCGAGACTTACGCAAAAATGTCAGGTGTTGGCAACACTGCTTAGACTTTCATCTCATGCCTCCCGAGGGTTCAGATGGGTGAGCAAAAAAGCAGAGAACACCACTGAACATGCTTGTGTTACAGTTGCACTGTGAGTTACCATAGCTGAGCTAATTGGGCACACTCTCTTTTGGAAGTCTTCTCTTCAGGTGTACACACATTAGAGAGACAAGTTGCTTCCACATTGGAACCAGAAATTAACCTCATGTGGGCTGAGCCTTGTCCGCAGCAACAAACTTAAGTGATTTTTCCAGCACATCTTCGGAGAGGTAAACAGAGCTGAGCATTTGTAGAGGACAATTCTACGCTGTGTGCGCTCTACTATTTGCTGATTCTACTGATCAGAAAGCAATTACTTGTTATTATTAGAAGTTAACCAAGTAGATTTAGATTTCAATGGCTGATTTACAAATATCTGATAATCTAGCACCCATGAGTGTAGGGACTAAAATGTCTTTGCACATTCCTTGGGGATGAGAGGCTTGTTGAAATGATTTTATTGTGAAGTATTTATTATTATTATTATTATTATTATTATTATGTTATAGTGTCTCCTGATGACACCCTAGTGCTTTATAGTCCTCACAGTCTTGAGAGTCAAGCATAGTTGGTCGTCTGTATTGCCAGATCCTCTCTCTTCCTTTTCTGCCTTCATATAGTACGAAATCCCATAACTGCATGGATGGGACACCATTAAACACCTTTTTACATTTCTGAAGTGAAACAGGCTGACCAGGATCCTACTAAATGGAGTCACCTGCCAATTTGTGTAGACTTTCTGCAATGAATAATTATTAAATCCTCTTTCCTTCGAATAAGCTTTGAATGGGAATTCTTAATATAAACTAGAAAATTTTGCAGCAGTTTCAATATTACTAGTTATATTTTGAACATTTAGAAGTTAAAAAAAAAAAAAAAGAGACACTGTATTTTTTGTGTGTCTGTGTATCAAAGATAACAGTAAAAGTGGCTTATTTTGAACTTCTAGATTTATTTTTACCATTTTCTTAAAGGAGCTCCAGTTCTAGGCACACTCTGTAAGATTATTCCTCCTATACCTCTAATTATGAATCTTTACAATATTTTCTCTTTACAGGAAGATCTTCTAAGTTGGAGCATGTTGACATTTTCCAACAGCGTCACTTGCTTAAGTACAGTTGAGCTGCATGCTCAATTACTTCACATAGTATAGGCTGTTAGTAAGCGGGACCACGATCTGGCAGCCCGTAGCTCAGTATTAGCTTAGTTTGTGTTACAGCCAATTGCTGTCTGACCTCTCCACACTGCAGAGGAAATGCAATGCCATCTGTATATCTCTTAGTCACATTAAATTATGTCATTTATATTACACTGGAATGCAGAGTTTACTTTACGTTTTGCAGTAAAATTAGCAGAAGTAACAAGATATAAGCAGAAGTACATAGGTGGAAGTTTGACGGCCCCTTCCCCCTCTGGCTTGCTTTGATTCCACCAGGTGTTGAATTTAGGGGGAGACGGAGGTTGTTTACATCTATGAAGGTGCTAGCAAGCGTAAATGTTTATGGGGTTTAAAAACCCTCTGATGTCAGACATCTATGTGTTTGATCTTACAGGATAAAGTCTTTACTGTTAATAAATAACACCTTTAAAAATTTGAGCAGGAGAAGGAGGGGAAAGCACATTGAAAATGGAAAATTGATATAAAATTGCTACTATATTAAGGTATTAAATATGAAATAGTGTACATTAAGAAACAACTCAAGTTAATACTTCCTGATAAACAATTACGCATACATCACTGTCTTTTTATCAGTCCCGATGAATGTTGTCAGGCTCGTACTATTTTGGTCCTGTTACTATAAGGGGCCAAAAGAAACCAGGATTTCTCTCCAAGGGGCCTGTTGCAACTCCCTGGGAGTAGAGAGAAAAAACATTGCAGATTTAAGTAGAGCTGGGCCTGACATATAATTTTTCTGTCTTTAATTTCCACGACTGCATCTCTCTCTCAGTATACTCCTATGAATCCACTATCTGCTGCTCAAATAAAATATTACCCTGCCCAGAATATAAGTTACATTCTACATGGAATAGCTTCCAGAAGATACCACTTTTTTTTTTTTTTTTTTTTTTTTTTTTTACTGAACTTTTGCGTAAAATGGAAAGGCAATAAGACTGTCAGTTATTTGGTACAGCCCATGCAGGCTGGAACAGGATCCAGCTGCTCTTTGGACATTTATTACTTCAGTCCTTTCCTGTTAAATGTCCACTGTCATTTTGGTTTTATGTGAAACCCTTCATTCAAAAATATGATCGCAGACTAGAAGGACTTAAAAAGTTTTCTATATGCTAGTTGATATAAAACTAGACTATCGCTGGCTTGACAGGCTTACAGAAATTTTCATTGTTAATTTCAGTCCCAAGGATGTCAGAAATATTTATAAATGGCGACAATTTATATGAATCTTCGACATAACTCATCCTATATTTTGTTTTATAAACATTCCGAACGTATTCACAAGGAAACAGGATGTGCACTGTCTGAGGAGCTTTCTACTCTTTCCTTAAAAGGATCTGCTACGTGCAAGTTGTGCAGAGCTGTTGTATATCACTTTGGTCTTAAAAAAATGTGTGTACATAGAAAGGCCAAGGATGAAATCCTTGAATTCAATAGAAAATGTTTTATTGGTTTAATTGGAACAATGATTTCACCTCAAATCCTGAAATATTGAAAACTAGCATAACTTTATTAAAGATGATGAATTAAGCTGAAGGGTGCTCTAGTTGCATTACAGCTGGGGATCTGGCCCTCAAAGAGCATGTATTCTCAGCGTAAGAAAGCGATCAAGAGGAAATATGTCAGAAGACAAGTAAATGATGCAAATTTGTTCTGCAAGTTTAACCCTGGGCTAAAGAACAGAGCAAGGCCTGTGCTGTAGTCCTCTGCTACTCATTTGTACAGGAGTGACTGTCATTTTAAATAAAATACAATTAAGCAAACTTGTGTTCATATCAGATTTACATCCCCATTTGCAATACATTAACAAATAAAATGAAAATATATTTATACATATTATATAAGCCGATCTGAAATCCTGATGTATGTACCCACAGATTTATAAATTGTAATTGTAAATCAATGCAAAATTGCTTGGTCAGAACGTTAATGCCTTACTATCATAGAAATTAGATACAGAAAAGACTGATTCATTTATCTAGTCCATCTCTATGTCAGTGAACAATTAGTCCTGTTCATTGTAATCTTTTCTAGTGTGTTGTCCAGGGTAATTCTGACAGATTCAAAGAGAAGGATTTTTCTATTTCCCTGTCAGATACAGATTTTATTTCTTTACTTTCTCGTAACTTAAACTGAGGAAAGTGGCAGAGTTTCAGGCCCCGATACATCAAACATCGCCAAAGCACCTATCCTGCTCAAGAGCAGAAAAGAACAGTACAATTAGCATATAAAAATACAGAGAGAAACTGTGAGGCATGTAATCAGTTCTCTTCATCCATGCCCAGAGCCCCTCACTGATGAGAAATCCTTTGCCACTGCTTTCAAAAATTGGCTTATTTCCATTTCAGAATATGAGAAGCAAGGAGTTTAATAAACAGGTGCTAAAGTAAAGCGAAACCCATAGTTACGAAATGGAGGTATTATTGTCTTGATTGAGGCTCTTAACATTAAGGGCGTACTTGGTTAAGTTTTATCTCTCTTTCATTTGCACAGAATCCATTTCCCAGCTCCGGATGTACTGGAGATTATATATAGAGATCTGACACCCATCTCTATTTGGCTGTTGAATCTTGGCAACTGAGTCCATTAACCCCATAATGTCGTGTACTGGAGTCTGATCGAGAGCTGTATGCTACTAGAGGCAGCAGGGTTTACAAGAAAGTGAGCAAATTGTGGGACAAACAGTTTCCACAGTTTTTGCTGACACTGACCACACAGAGGCTTTGTCCAGTCATCCATTTCATCGCAACAGGAAGTTTTGCTTCTTGCAGTGAGTGACTGATACCTACCGATATCATGAGATTATCGTGAATTTATGCATAATATGAAAAGTAAAAGAGATGATAGCTAACTGGAAAAATGTGTAGCTAGTTTATCATTTACTGATCTGGCTAACCTTGCTCAGATGTTTTGTACCTGTATGATAACTGCCTGTCAAATTATAAAATAGCCCTAGTTAAATGGCCAAGCTAGAAAAAGAATGATGAAAGATATTGTGATAAATATGTAAGAATGAATCGAAAGATTTGAGCTTTGCCTCTGGTTATGATCAGTCTCATTTGGATCTGATTAATGTTTCCAGAAGCATCTACTGAAGTCCATGGTGCCCAGTTAGGGATATTGTTAGACATATTTTTCAGAAATTGTGGGGACTCTTTTCTTCCATTAATTTGCTAGATGTTTTTTAAAGTAACACTCGTCTGAAGTTCTGTTTCTTTTGATATGTTTTAGGAACTGATGCTCCCAAATAATTTAGGTGATTCTGAAAACGATGTCCTTAATCTTTACCTCTTACTTTCTCATTATTTCCAAATTGATATAATGCTTTCGTTAAAGGAATGTGAGGAAGGTGACATAATTCAACATACTAAATTGTGTTGAGATCTTCAGATGGAAAGAGAAAAATGCCAACTCTTTACTCTCTGGTTATTTGTTGTTTTCTTTTTCCCCCTTCTGTCTGCCTCCGCATTTTGTGTACTTTAGAACTGATTTTAGCTATCTGGCTTGGGACTATTCCTCTTCCGAGAATTAAGTCGTTTAGTACGATAAAATGAGCTTAGTAATGCATACTGTTCTTTGATGGAAGGCTACTCTACTTTGATCACCAATACATCATCATACATTACAATGCTTCATATCTGATTCTCTTTTCATTTATAGCAGCACAAATCAGGAATAACTTCAATGAAGTCTGTGGAATTAAACTGATGTGAGTGAGGATATTCAGACTTTTCTTCTATTCAGACCTCCTTACTCTGACATGTAAATTGACTACCTTTCTACAATAGAAGCCATTTAGGAGTAAATTTCCAACGTGCTGTATGATCATTAGATTGGTATGTAATTCATGTGTGCCATTTTGAAAATGCCAGTGCCCCTTTGAAAGGCTATGAAGGAAAAATGGTTACTTCTATAATGTTACTTAAAAGGCTTCTGTTTATCAAAACCTCAGTGTGTCATGAAGGTAGTGTTTGTGCTTAGTGCAGAAAAAGCATGCTTGTCTCTGTGACTGATCTACAGAACAACTCTCGAATAATGGAAACTTATTTTGTGCATATAAGAGAGATATATAATCCTCCATCTGCTCCTTGGAAAAACTGGAAAATTTGGCTTTGCTATTTCTGAATTTAATCTTAATCTTCAGAGCACTAAAACTCTCCAGTGGGGCCAGTGGTTGAACTGAGCTACTGAATATTGCCTGCAGAAATTTATTACAAGATTGAATAAAACAGTATTTTCTCCATACTGTTTTAACCTCTTGTATATCACTAAGATAGACATTTGGGGGTGGAGAGTAAGAGCTGTCTCTTACTGCACAGCATTTTAATTTTGGGTGCAACTAAATAATAAGTGATCATAATTATACACTCATCTTTGTCTTTTTCTTCCTTTAAAGATATTTCTGCTGTTGAAGTGGCTACGGTTCAGTTGGTAGTGAGGCTACAGATTTTCATGTTTTCAAATACAAAAGTAATTGCTGTAGTTGTTAACAGAACTGATTTCATTACATGGAATTATACTCCTTGGCAAGGTCTCGGAGACTATTCCACCCACATGGGAGTCTCAATGAAGTTCTGGCTGATCCTTGAGCAAGGCTGGAGCTTACAGTTCTCAGTAATGAATCATGTTTCATCATCATCTCTGGTATAATAAACAGTCAAAATGGAAAATTGTCTAAAATATACCTTAATTTTGTATTCTTAGCATCGAAGACACGGAGGCCTGCTAGCTAAATATGGACAGATTATACAACAAAAGAAGAAACACATGTAAGATACTAGAAAAGATTCCTGGAGCAGTGTAACTACCACCATCTTCCAGCATATGCACACACTTGCCATATATATATATCCTCTTTGAGATACTCATGTATGCAAGAAAACAATAAACACAAGCCTTAAAAAATAAAAAAAAGAAAAAGAAAAATGGAAATCATGAAACAATCTGAAGGATGCTGAGGACCTAAGCTGTAATCTCATTTCATTTTCATACGAACATGAAAGAATTCTGCTGCTTACACCAGCAGCTCCAAAGATGTTGTGTGTGGAAAGCAGTATGTTGAAAGTTTTTAATTTTGATGTATTTTAATAGTGGGAAGAGAAGAGTTTCAAAATGTTGGGCTTTTCAGATCATGTTTAGTTAGTGTTTTTTGCTAATTTGTGGATCACTAAGGATTACCTGACTGAACTGTAGTTCCTTGCACAAACACTGATAATCTTCTGGGTTTGGACATGATTTGTAGTATGCAGATTTCCAGGATCTCAATCCCATGTTGAAAATTGCTAATTGGTATTTTGTTATCAGTTGCCATATCAGCAATTATCTTTTCAGGCTTTCAAGTTAACATCTTCTGCAGTGGGTTGCAAGCAGAGCATACGTCAGTAGTGAGATTTCTCCATAGTATGCTCACTTTAAATGCTCTCTTTCAAGAAGAACAGCACGTCAAAAGCTTTAGGAAGGAGGAGACATTTCATTCCTCTTTTTAACTGCATACTACCAGGGTATTATGTTATTTACTAACTACCATTCAAATCTTGATCCAAGTAGAATAGAAGCATGTGTTCATACTGCTAGTTTAGGTAACAGCATTTCACTTTAAATCTATTTCCCTGATTGTCTACTTGATATACGTATTGGATTTTCTACTGAGAGGCCTTCTGGATTAACTAGATCTCTTTCCAAGAAAACTTGGGAATGAATTGGCCATTACACTAACTTACAGGTCTGAGCTGATATGCGATGGCACCAAGTCTTGCTCCCTTCACTCAGCATAGTCTTTCAGTAGTATCCCAACAAACCCAAAGCCATCACACACCCTTGTATCACAAGGGCTTTTTCCTTGATGTGGTAATCCTTAGGATTGTGCTGGCAAAGCACCAGGACGCTGGACTTCATTACAGCCCACACATAAAAATAATAAATTAAAGCAGCCTATATAAAGGCCGATGGTGAGAATACAGAGACCATGATCATGTGGAAAACAATTTCATGACAATTGCCATGCAGAGCACAAATACTCTTAAATAGAAAGTAAATAGAAAATACAACACAATCCCCAACAATCTGTCTGTTCTCTAAGGCAAAAATCCCTTGAGTTTGGTGATCCAAAGAGGATGATTCAGTGTCAACCACGGTGCCACAACATTGGTAAATGAGTGAGTAGCTACTGGGAGGGTGCATCTTCCAGTGAGTTACAGGCAAATATTCAGAGTCAACTCTCTGTAATTTATGTACATTTGTTGAAAGAAAATCATGAAGTCATACCTACTAGAGGGCTCAGTTAAAAGAAGGGAGTTAAAGTTTACTCCCTGTGCGGCTAGAAGAGTATAGAGAATTTGTTTGAAAATCAAATCAGAACAGCAAAAATCCACACTGTGGAGTTTGCTCTACAGAGTTGTAGGAAAATATCTGATTTCAGTTTGTAAGAATGACTAAAATATAACAGCTGTTTATGTCTCCTGATTTCTTGAAGCTTTGCTTTGACTTTTATGGCCAGTAGCAAAAAGAGCCCTTGTGTAAGAAAATAAATTTGATCTTCTTTCCTTTTAGATACTCTTCTACTTTAGCAATTTTATTTTATTTTATTTTATTTTATTTTTTACCAAGGTACTCTAACTGAATGTAGAAAATCTCAGAAACTGCAGATTCTTTCATTTCACTGTTTGAAAAGATATGTCCAAGTCACTGGTGACAGTCAGAATTATTCAGAAAGCTCTTCTTTGCTTTTCATTTACTTTTTCAAATAGATGTCTTTACACTATGCTGTGTCTCAGGTCACTCTAAAAAGGGCTTTAATATTTGTAGCAAAGGGTAGATAACATCAATTTCTCCATGATAAAAGGAATTAATATATGATCTGTGCTTTATAGAAAATGAACTTTGTTTTAAAATAACTTAATGAACCTTTCATTTTGTTCTTATAACCAATTTGTTTGTTTCTTTACCTCACTCCCTCCATAGTTTGAATACATTTATGGTTAAATACTCAGTGTGTGGGAAATAACCATGCAGTAACCTTCCTTTACTGATATTCAACTATTACTAGAGATACTTGATAAATAAAAAGATATTTGGTAGTTATAATAATCTTTTCAAATGTTTGCAAGAGAGAAGAAACAGGTTAGAAAAGGCATGACCTAAAGATTGTCACTGACGAACTGCTACTTTTATTATTTTTATTTTTTTATTCATTGTATAGCAATTTCTACAGGCAGTATTCAGGTTCTGTTCTATAGAAGGCCCATGTTACAGCTGCTTGGAATTTTCCACTAAACTTTTCTGATTTAAAAAAAAAAAATAAAATTATTAAATAAAAATATGAACATAACAAAACATATGTACTTTCCCGGGTAAAGTAGTGCTGAAATCTGAAAACAGATTTGTATTTTTCTTGGTAGTTTTCTTTCTTTTCCTCAGTCACAGACTGAAGGATTTAGGTGGGCTACCAAAAAGGCCACAATTCAAAGTGGTACCCCCAAGGGACTGTGCTTTACATGCCATGAGGTCTTATCCTTGCATATGAATATGATGCCATTCTCGTTGCTTCTGTGCAGCCCAGCTGATCTTGCCCACAAGCTGGCAGAATTTCCCAATTTAGAGGAATTAGCTTTGTTACTGGATGTTTTAGAGCTACCATACGTGTGCACAGCAGCTGATTTGCACATTGCGCAGTAACCCTGGTGTGGCCTGGATCCATCACACCTGCTGTGCATGCACAATTGAAATGCGAATATGTGTTAATCGTTGCTAAAAGTAGCCAAGTATGTCTTTCTATGGAAATTTTCAAATTAGATTGAGAAAATCAATTTGCTTCAGAGTATTCTGAATGAAGAAAACAAGGTGGCAATGTGAGCTCTGGCCAGGCTAGGAAAAATGTTTTTGGGTGGACCTTTTCCCAATATAAGAAAAACACTGGCATTTGTGCAGAAGTTAACAACTCAAGTCACGGCATACAAGTCACAGTAGTGATGATAGTATTGTAGTACACTGCTGATGAGAAAATGTGTGCGATAAAATCCTTAACTTAGAGCTAGGTTCAAAGTGCAGGTTTCACATCCAGATTTCACTCCTGGTAAAGTATGCCGGATTGATTGCCAAGCCCTCTGGTTGACAAGTTTTGTTAGAAATAGGAGCTAGCTGCAATACCTGGATATACTATTCTGTTCGTAATTTAGACCACTTTAAGAGAGCAATATCAGCGACTGAGCTTCTCAGAGCAGACAAGTGCCTAAGTTATACATTTTTTTAATGGGATCCTTTCATTAGCCTTAGCTGATATTACTCATAAACCAACCCTTGCGCTACCAGGTTTAATCATTGTCTGGAGGCAGAGGCTTATTAGTGCAAGGTCATTCTATACTTTTTTATTTCATATTTTCCCTTAGAGAAAGTGAGTGATGTCTCCAGAAAAATCACCTACCTCCTGCCTAGCATATCAACATCCACAGACTTGCTGCCAGCATAGATGTAATGCCTCTTGGTCAAAACTCATGTTGCACCAAAACAGAAAGTTTACAGTAAAAGGCAGATAATAAGATCAAGCCTTGAAACTTGTATGTGGGATTATGTAAGCTGTTTAAAGAATTAATGATAAAACTTCTAGTTTTAAAAAAAAAAAAAAAAGGGAAATGTTTCTTGAAAATATTCAATCTCTCATTGTGAATTAAGTGCTTTTGAAATGCTGGATTAATAATTCTGGAGATCAAAGCCTTACACCTGGCTGAGCTACTGACATGTCCCTATGGCCTTGGTGCACCCCACAGTCTTGCCCTTGGGGGCACCAGAGCACTCTGATTCCTGTGCCGCTACTAGGGAACTGAGGTGCAAAAAGGCGAAGTCACATCTTTAAGCTCATATTAGAAGTCTGTGCTGAAGCAGGGATTTCAGACCAGGCATCTGATTTCCTTGGGTAGCAATCCAAGTGAGGACTGTTGCCTGTCCTACAAAAGAGGCAATCACAGACGGAAAGCCCCTGAACAAAATGGGTGAAAGACTTCCCTGTGCCAACAAGACCCTGGCCCTTCAGTAGAGAAGCACCAAAAAGTAGAATTAAGACAGAGAGAACATTTTCAAGTGGCTAACACCAGCATGGTGGTGACTGGACTGTGATCCAACAGGCTTACATGTTGTAGCATAGAGAACAATGACATACAGTAGAATTTTTTTGTAATTCTTTGTTGCGTTAACATTCCTTGTTTTGGAGTGTATTTCTAACTGAATTTCAGATAGCCCAATTCATTGGGAAAGATTTCTGCTCACACAACTTATAATAGACAGGTTTTAGATCAAAATATGTCAATTGCACAGAAACGTAATTTCATAAAGTCCTAGAATCATAGAATGGCTTAGGTTGGAGAGGACTTTGAAGGTCCTTGAGTTCCAACCCACTGCTGTGGGCAGGGCTGCCATGCACCAGATCAGGCTGCCCCATCCAACCTGGCTTTGAATGCCTGCAGAGATGCGGCATATTGGTCTCCTCAGAATTGCCACCTGACCTTTTTCTCTTGCCTGCCTCCCCAGGCTTCTCAGCAGCACATGGGCTGGGTTTCCAGGCTTTTTCACTCCTTGGTACCTTTTTGGACTAGTAAGCAAGATGTCACGATTTCCCACACCTCTGTGTTCATTGCTTCGTGGTTTTTAACTCCTGGAGTCATACAGAATATACTAAGAGGAATACAGGTTCAGAATCTGTGTGACAAATCAAAGGTTTCTGCTTGACAGGAATTGCAGTTCTTTGATCTGAGGCACTGATACTGCTTTGTTCATTTATATCAGTAGGAAAATCAGCCCAATTTTTTTTTTTTTCTTTTTTGCCTGTTCTGTGCATACTCCTTAACCCCAAATAATAATAAATAATATTTTAAAAAGAAGAATTAAAGTCTTATTTATAGCCACGTAAATTGAAAGGGTTTCAACTAATAATGTGAATCACATAATTTAAAATAAATAAATAAAAGAGATATAGGCAGAAAAGCAGCCAACCATATGTTTTCACCATATGCTGAAGCATACTTACTGTCCCTTGTATCCTGTAATCCCTGTGAAAACTATGTACACATATTCACTGATGGGAAAAAAAATAAAGAAAACCTACATGAAATAACTTTAAAGCTAGAAGATCAAGTAGTGTGTATTTGGACTGAAAATTCATGAAGTCATAATTTCTCTAATAAATGTATATCATGAAGATATGGCTCTATGGGCTTGATCACACCACTTTTTGCTTGGAAGCTTTCCCTCATTCACTGGAGATGATGTATGGTAGTCACTGAAAGAGTATGAATATTCACATGAAAGTACTGATCTGTATCCCAAAGATGTGTCTTATATACCACCTCATCACTTCTTCAGAAGAGAGGTAGTTCTGGATTTTTTTGTGTCTGTGTCTGATATCCATTAGATTAGTTGAGGGTTATAGGTATTCCCAGGAAGCAGATCACTTATTCTCGTGACTCTAAGTTCTGAGCTTGACTTTTACTCCTTTACTGATGGAAATTAAACAGAGGTACCAAGTAGTGTTCACATAGCAATAGGATTGGTTGAAAACATTCAAATTTTTTTTTTCATTGAAAAATTTGTTGCTTGAAAACAAATAAATATTCACCACCTTTCCTTTTACTATAGAAAAATATTATTTAAATCGAATTTTCCATTAGCAAAACCTGAGGTAAACTTTTTATTCCAGCTAAAGTAGAAGTTCTCTGCCTTTGCACTCCCAAGATGCACCAAAATGCTAGAAGTCTCAGTACTGGCAGAATAAAAGCCACTGTGAGCTCTTTGCTGGAGCCCATCTTGCCACAGGATGCTACCCCTGGCACTAAAGCTGTTGCATATCCACTGCAGGGGGCAGAGGGTAGTATATTCCAGGCAAAGACGATAGGATTGCATGGTCCCAAACTCAGCAGGAGCAGTGAGTTGCCACCTCTCCTCAAGGCAAGAGCTTAAGAGGTGACCAGATAAAACGCAGTCTGTGATCGCAGCACTGGTAGTGGCTGTGGTCTAGATACGTCTTACTTCAATGACCTTTCTGTTGGAAATGCATGATCCTATTTCTCATATGTTTAGCTGATTGGTTCCATACCATAATTCACTGAAGCAGGACTGAGAAAATCTGTGCAGGTCAGATAAAAGTGGAAATTGCTTGTCACTGTAAAATAGAAGAAAGAGAGGCAAGGAGCAGAAATTTTCTGCATCTTGAAACAAACAGAATGGAGTTGAAATTTGAACAGATGAGTTGTGTTTTTATGTTCGTATTTTCTGTGTATCCATAACAATCCCAGGAGGCTTCACATCAACATTTTGAAATCTTTTTTTGATAAATGCATTCACATTCTTATCAAAATTGACTTGTGTTTGGATTTCTCAACTTATACTCAATTAGCATTTGAACCCAATACATTAAGTATATGATATGGTGATGTCTTCAGTGCATATATTTCATTTGAATGTTTCAAACCATTACTGCTACTGGCACGTGCTATTTTACTTCTAGGGGTTTTCAAGAGCTGATTTTATGATCATTTGGCTTAACCTGAAATATCTTTTTTGTATAATCTACTTTCTAACTCCCATTTATGTCTTTTCAGAAATATAGAAAACAATTAAGATTATGTCAGTGCTGAAGATACTGAAGTCTTAGGTTGAAACCTAAAGTGGAACCTATCTTTCAGCAAAGAACAGGTCAAAGGAGTTAATGGCTAATGTGTGACATAGAGCTAATTTTGGGGAAAGAATACAGATTGATGCTGCTACTATTTAATAATTTTTTCTCTTTATTTTTTTCTTATCGTCCTTTATGCAGAACCAAAATGTTCCTTACTAGGAAGATAAATTGAAAAGAAAATAAACCAATAAGTAATATTTCCAGTTTGATTATTGTGCCTGATATAACCTTATATACACATAGCATTGACTCCTTAAAAAATAAGGATGACCTTCATGTGGTTATATCAAGAATTTTAAGTACAAATACATAGGAATTTTTCCGAGTTTGTTCCTACTTTCGTAAATTAATGATCCACTACTATTTCTGCCTCTAGCACTATGAAGAATACAGGAAACTTAAAAGAAGGTGACTGTTAAAGGCAGATGAGATCAGGCCCTGTGTAACAGATGCAGAAAATCTAGAAGTTTGTCACGTTCCTCTGAACAGAAGTTGATCACAATGAGAGACAACGTGCTCAATTTTAGGCTCTGGTGTAGTTCTCATTGTGCTGGCTCAGCTGCTGGAAAGGAGCCACGGGGTTAGATTGATCGCCCCGTGTGGAATACACCTCTCAAGAAGGATGCTGCATATGTTTGGCACAATGACCCTACACTATTCCCTTGATTGAGACAGAGGGAGGAAGCATAGAACTCCACTATTCTGGCTGATCAGAAGTCATTCAAAGCCACAGTAAATTAGAGAAGCCCTTCTGAGGTGAGTTAATTTATACTGGAATGGGAAAAGACGTGGACCTGGCGTCCAGGAGATGTAAAAAATGACTTTCTCTGCTCTTCTTCCTTAGTCCTGGGTTGTGCCTCCTGTCAGCTGAAAGCATGGGAGGAGTCATCACAACTAAGCCATTTTTATGACTACGAGACTGCAAGATGAGGAAAACCATTTAGGTTCAAAGGACAAGGGACTTCTGCCATATTATACCTTCCGTCTATCCTATGAAACTACATGTCATTTCCTCTGCATTTCTCTGAGCAATTCACTGCATGAAATGAGGAGTTACCTTTCTCTATAGAGCACTTTGAGATCTGTGGTTGAAAATGACCTATGTGAATTATAAATTGCTGTTTCTTTCTGTCCCGTGCAATGCACGTTTAGCTGTGTATGTAGAATTCAAGCGGCTCCTTGCTTTTCAAAGAAGAACAAAACTGAGAGGAAGAAGGGAGCAATGAATTAGAATTTAGGAGAACTTTGCTTTGCCACAGGCTCGCTGTGTGACTTTCAGATTTTTATCTCGTGTTTCAGTTCTCCATATGTAAACTAAAGATAATAATGCTCCTCTTGGCTTGACCTTTGTCCTACTTATCTACTTTAGAAAATTCCTGGGGGCAGTGATTGTCTCTTAGTACGTATACCACCTACAGCAGTGAAGCTCAGATATCATATGGGGCCTCTATGTGCTGTTATAAAACATCCATTAAATAATTAAGTTATGGCAGGCGCTGTCCTGTCTCCTTAGACTTCTAAAAAAAAACAAATTTGGTACCAGTAAGCTTTATGCTTGGTGTTATTCTCGACTAGACTGAACTGTTAAGCTAGGATTTCTTCTGGAAAACTGTTGAGCATTGTGGAGAGAGGTTCTAATACTGTTAAAATGAACTCTGTAGATACATAAGCAAGCAAGCTTTCCCTTGGAAGGAAAATGGACAGCTTATTCTGGAGGTCATCTTGAAGCAAGTGAAAGAAAAGGAGATTATCAGGAGTAGTCAACATGGATTGACCAAGGGGAAGTCATGCTTGGTCAATCTGGTAGCCTTCTATGATGTCATGACTGGCAGGATAGATAAGGGGAGAGCAGTGAATCTTCTCTGCCTTGACTTCAGCAATATTTTGAGTCTGTCTCCCATAATAGGCTTGTAGGCAAGCTTAGAAAGTGTGAAATAGATGAGTGGGCAGAGAGGTAGTGGGCAGCGCTCAAAGGATTGTGATCAGCGTGTGCAGAGTCTAGTTGGAGGCTTGTACTTAGCAGTGATCCTCAGGTGTCATCAGTACTGGCTCCAGTCTAGTTTAACATCTTAATCAGTGAAACAGATAACAGGATAGAGTGCACCCTCAGCAAATTTGCTAATGATACAAAGCTGGGAAGAGTGGCTGACACACCAGAAGGCTGTGTTACCACTCAACAAGACCTGGACAGACTGGAGAGTTGGGCGGAGAAGAACCTGATGAGGTTCAGCAAGGGCAAGCATGGAGTCTTGCTCTTGATGAGGAATGTAATTTAAGTACAGGTAGGGGCTAACTTGCTAGAAATGAGCTTTGCAGAGAAGGACTTGGTTGTTCGCATATTCAAAAGGTTGACCACGAGCCAGCAGGGTGCCCTTGTGACCCAGAAGGCCAATGGTATCCTGGGATACACTAAAAAGACTGTGGCCAGCAGGTTGAGGAAGATGATCCTCCCCCTCTACTCTGCTCTGGTGAGGCTGCATCTGAAGTACTGTGTCCAGTTCCAGGCTCCTCAGTTCAAGAAAGACAGAACTTCTAGGGAGACTCCAGCGGAGGGCTACAAAGATGATAAAGGGCCTGGAGCATCTCCTTATGAGGAAGGACTCAGAGAACTGGTAAATATTCAGCCAGGAGAAGAAGGCTGACAAGGAAACTTATCAATGCTTGTAAATATCTAACAGGTGGAAACCAAGAGAATGGGCTCAGACTCTTTCCAGCTATGTCCAGCAACAGAGCAAGAGGCAGCAGGCACAAACTTGAAGTTCCATATGCACAAGAGGAAAAATTACTTTACTTCAATAGTGACAGAGCACTGGAACAGGCTAGCCATATAGGCTCTGGAGTCTCCTTTTCTGGAGATACTGAAAATCTGTCTGGATGCTTTTCTGTGCAACATACTATCGGGAACCTTCTTTAGCAGGGGGGTTGGACTAGATGACCCCAAGAGGGCCCTTCCAACCCCTATGATTTTGTTATTCTGCAATTCTGTGAAATATTGTCCTGGTCATTTTGTTTCAGGATGAGTGTATAGGTGTCATATACCCCAATTCTCCTCACTGATACCACTGCTCTGTGAAGCACTCCTGCAAAATCTCTGGGCATTTGATTCTACTCAATAACTCTGAACAATGAGGTCATAAAAAAAAGGAGTACATTTGGTTGAGACCTATATGCAACTGCATTTATTGTGTATGTTCTGTACTGGCAGAGAGAAGACAAGTCATTAGGATTTGCTAGGGAAAATCAGTTATATGCTTTCCAAACTGAGACATGCCCAAGTTCTGGGCAATTAACATTTCTTGAACACGTTTTTCCTTTTTCTAATGTTGGATAGAACAGGACTATGAAACTGTGTGTCTCATAGCATTCTACAAAAAGTGAAAAGTGAAAAAAAATCAAAGCCAGATACTTTCAGAAGATTTGCAAGCGTTCTGACAAATTCTGAGTTTCTAAAAAAATTAACAAATAGACACATTTGTTTGGGTTTATATTTTATGTGAAATAATCGTAGGACTTCATTGCTAAGCCAGCCATGTTCAAAAGACACTAATACTACCAAGCTTTGTTCCAGTTCTCTCTCTGTTAGATGAAACTAGAGGATTTGGTATGTGTGAGCGCCAGTTGATCCAACATAGGAAATTGCCTGAAATTCAGGCCCAGAGTAGTTGTGGCACCTTTTTTTTTTTTTTTTTTTTTTTTGTCTAAAAAGCAAAGAAGATGAGATTGATTTTGGGATATTTTTAACTGTTTTAGTCAAAGATCACAAAGAGGGAAATTATTATGTTAGGGTAGCAGAAATTGAGTTGAAGAAGATACTCAGTATTCAAATCTGCCGTTCTTTTTCTTTTTCTGGTTTTGCTTCTCTCCCTTTGCCAGCAGGAAATAAACCTCCTTCCTTAAAATAAAGATACTTCCCTTCTCTTCCCCTCCCTCCACCCCCCTCTTTTTGGCGGTTACAATAAGACAACTCCAATAAAAGTGGTTGTCATGAGATAATCACACCTCTGGGGGATTATAGGCATCTGGCTATGATTCATAAAATCCCTCAGGATTGATTTCCTCTTTCTCCCTCCTTAAAGATAACCACACCTCCTGCTGTGTTTTACGACTTGAGAAATGCAGTCTTTGTGATTATAATGTACAGATATTATTTACACTGAATTATTTTTTCATTGTATTTTGTATTAAAAAAGAAAGAAAACAAACAACCAAACCAAATGAAAACAAAACAAATGAGTTTAACTGTCAGTTTTGAAAGACTTCTCATTGCCAAGAGCAAACAAGTGGCTGATGACTACTTTAAAATATTTCCTCAACATTCATCCCAGATTGCCAACCTTTCATCAACATGAATTCAGATTCCCATACATCACCTTAGCTCCTTTTTCCTTTCCTTTCCTTTCCTTTCCTTTCCTTTCCTTTCCTTTCCTTTCCTTTCCTTTCCTTTCCTTTCCTTTCCTTTCCTTTCATTTC